>NC_056728.1:1883790027-1883950027 GCF_019279795.1 Protopterus annectens | reverse complement strand
ATATACATACCCACATATAGATATATACATATGCAGACACCCATACACCCATATGTCATTAGATATATATATATATATATATATATATATATATAGACAGCAATATATAAATATATACATGTATGCATACATATACAGATATATCTGTATATAGTAATGTGTATATATATATATATATATATATATATATATATATATATATATATATATATATATATATATATATATATATGTATGTGTGTACATGTGTGTAAATATGTATATAGCTAGGATATGATACAGCAGTTATGAATTACATATGTTCACAGGCTGTGCATATGGGGGTGAGGGGTCCAATCAACAAACATTTAACACGTAGCGTCAACTCACCCCTCCCAGCTAGACCAGTGAAACATACAGACACACAATAAAACTAAACACACCACTGCTTCCTAGACCACAGGCAGGATGATACCAGTGGGAGAGACCTGCCAGGTCTAATCTTGAAACAAAGACATCAATGTCCCTTGTGGGACACCCCAAAAATTACTGATCATTGTCGTCAGTTCCTGTCATGAGTCATCAAACCAGGTTGTAGATATACATGGACCAGTAGGTTGTGCAAGCCTGATAACCCGTGGGTCGACACAATGTACGACATGGGTCCTGACACACACAGAGTGGGCAGTGTGTAGTGGTGTGATAAGACTCCACCTGCACCCACAGTAAGGATGAGTGCTGCAGAGGAGGGACAGGTGGGGTAACTATGTGTATGCAATTATGAGCCTAGGCGTGCAGGTGTTGGCTGGCACAGTTGTACTGGGACCGCCCCTGTGATGTAAGCAATATTTTGAAATGAGCAGAACTTAGACCCATGCCTCTCAACCCCTAAGAGCAAATCCACTAGACAGGAAATAAACCATTGGGGGAACAAATAGGGACAATACCTCTCAACTATCCGTGATTTTCAGGGTCATCCCATATTTTATCTCAAATTTTAACTATGTCCCTCTTAATCCCTTCTAAAACTAGTGACTTTTGGAGGAAAGTTGGTGAATTACACTTAATGAATAATGACAATAATTAAGTGTTATAAACTCCTTTTACTTCAGAAAATGTGTATTAATTCACATGCTCTGATTCGGTCAATGTTTCAAGTTAATAGCACTAATATTTTAAAAGTGTCCCTGATTGTCCCTGAGTGTTTCTTGACTTGTCCCTGATTCAGCTGAAATGTGTCCCCACTTGTTTGAGAGGTCTGATAGGGATGGAAAGCACATATTCCACTTACAACCTTAGAAAGCTGATAGAATAATAGGTATGCATTAGCATGACTCGGCTGAAGGATGTGTGGTCCTAAACCTAATTACTTGTCTGTATTTAATTGTGTCAGTTCCCAGGTATTTGCTAGACAGGTGCAGATTGTAAGAGGAACACACCAATAGTATGAAGCAAACTCTGGCCAGGCCGCAGATTCCATACAGTCGACTGGCATGCTTACACCTAATGGGCAGCCATTCCCAATATGGGTCCCACCGCAGCACAGTCCATTTTAAATGGCTAAGTATGGTATAACCATATGTGTTGTTGCATAATCCACTACACAACACCTTTGAACACATGATCACAACACCCCATCTGTAGGCATGGAAGCCGATGTAATAGGCATCAGAAGGTATTATCATAGTCCTCACCCCCACCCAGGGGTGTGAGTGTCAGATGCAAACACCAAATGCAGTGCATTTGCAAGTGCAGGAGCAAGTGGGTGTAAGCCTGTCTGGGCACCAGTATGCGAGTATCCCACTGGTCAACCAATGTAGAGGCTAACTGAGTGTAAGAACCTGTATCCGGAGGTTAGCATTGCTTAGCTCCATGCAAAGCCATACACACCCGCTCACAAATGCTTTAAAGAGCCTTAATCACTCTGTACCCAACAGCTCGTGTTCTGGCCAGCAACAAAATAACCAGCCTCTGCAAGGCTAGAACTCTGGATTCTGTACATCACAGTCATAGTAGTAAACCACTATGCCATGATAGCAATACATATAAAAGGAGGTATCAGCAAACTAAACCTCACAATAGGGAAATCAAATCAAATATGTGAACTGAAACTATGTAGAGTGTAATGTGCTATAACTTGCCACAGACCATAAATATGTGAATTGGAGTACTGCAGTAAACACAGAGTTGCGGTATCACTGTAATAAAGATATAAAGTCCCCAAGACTTCATACAGTGTATGTACACATGAATGACGGATACCAGACACATATATAACCTGTAATGAGTAAGACGTCATTGACAAAAGATAAATATAATGCTAGATAACCAATAAGCAATGCTAACTGCAGCACAGCCCAACTAAGTAATTGTAAGCAATGTGTAGGGAAGCCAATACAATATGCCCACAGGTACACCTCTTTAAGCAATGGCAACCTGAAGTAAGCAGGTGTGCACATAGCTTAGCCTTTTCGAAACTGGCCAATTACAGAAAAGTGCGGGAATCCTTCCCTACTTAAACAGAAGAGGCAGGAATATGGCTCATAACTGGTTGTAGCATGCCCCTGCAGGCAGAATGGCTGGAGTGGGAGAAGGCACTCGCTTTAGAGCACAACGCTGGGGCATCCAGGAGTCCAAATTCATGGTATGGCTCCTGGTAAAGCACCATGACAGGAGACTACTGCAGGGCCAGTACCAGGCAGTACAAGACGGAGGCCTGGGGCAGTCTCGCTTGTGACCTCACTAGTGCCACAGGTATCCCCCAGACTGGTGAGCAGGTCAGGCACCACCAAGCAGACCTAAAGTGGCAGAGGGTGGATGTCCTGGAACAGTGATCCAGAAAGCAAGGCAGATGCAGATTGCCCCAGAACTGAGTAAGTACTCCTTCCACTACGTAGTTAATAATTGCCTAGCTTGTGTATACTATGGATAGGTATGGCTAAATATCACTGTACTTCTCTGATAGCTGCAGATGAGCGTGCTGCAAAACAGCAAGCCTATGATGCTAGGCTGCAAAGGATGTGTTGCGAGGCAGGTTAGTAAATAGCCTGCATGTACTGTCATAACAAATAAATGTAAGAGCCTCAGAAAGTGTTGTACCAGTATACAGAATTGTGTAATATGCTGTGAATAAAGGTGTAATCCCTGGATTGCTTCTGTTTACTCTGCAGTCATATGTTGTTGTACTGTTGCAGTTATTAAATAGTACTGTTGTAGTAAGCAGTGTTACCCACACTGTGGTATGCAGATAAAATGTGTATGAAGTGCTGTATAACAATGTTGGAAGTGCAAACAGGTCAGTCATATTAGACAAAATACATTGCAAAGCCTCACAACAATTGCCTGATAGCATAGTGTACAGTGATCTTACCTGTAATGCTTTTGTCACACACAGCAGGTCTTTGGATCCCAGGAGCACTAGTAAGTTGTATGCATAATCATTCCACATAACTGCACACGGTTTGTTAGAATGTTCAGAGAGAAAGCTGCATGCATATTTACACTTAACTGTACAGATTTTGCTAGAATGCTCAAACAGTGAGTGGTATGCATATTCATACCCCTCAGCTGTTCCAATCTGCCAAGTATGCCCTGATAAATGGCCCACATCACCTGCCTTTTGCCCTTTTCACCTGACAAATTAGTGTGATGATCCAAGAAATGTAGGCAGCTGTTAATGACAAATAACTGATAATCAGACTTGTAGATGGTCAGAGAATGTACATGCAAACATACCTGTCATCCCATCATCTCGCCCAATGTGTATGAGAGCAGTCTCAAAATATGTTGCATTAACACTTGCCAAGCCTGTACGTAAGACACAGGCCCCGTACATACTACTCTACACATATACCATTGTACAATATAATGCCATTGGGTAGTGTAAAAATACATGTAAGGGACAGACCACTGCAGTGACTACGAATGTTGTGAAAACTACAAGGATTTATTAGTTGTTAATTGAACTCTCTCTCTATCTCTCTCACCCCTATCATATGTGCAAAAATAACAGATTTACACAACTCATTTGGTATGTCTACACTCCTAACCTTTGTTGGGACATCTGTCCTATTGCTTTATAAATATTCACATCTGTTTCTATGCATGTGCCATGTTAATATACTCCCATATTGGTGGCCTGTTGCCATCAATGAAACTTGCATGTTGTTATAATGGCCACTGTTTACCCATATATGCATGTGTTCTGCCTGCTCTGCAACTATTTATATCTGGTGCCCTGGGTAATGGGAATACCTATGCATGCTGTTGTACCTAATCGTGAATGCTGTTGACTATTATTAACCCATATCTGCCTTAAACATGCGACAACATAACTCGTATGGGAAGGCCGGTCCCAGCGGACCCACCTGTCCCACCTCAGCTGGCCACGGCATGGGGCACCAGCACATCTGGGTCCCAGCCTGGGACCTCCTCATCCATTGGCCCTGCACCACCTTCAGGTGGAACCACTGCAGGGGATGGGGCTCACCCCCCCTGGGAGCGGGAGTGGACAGGAACCTGTCACCCATGGTACGGTCTGGGCCATCGTGCGTAGGGAGCTCGACAGGGAGATATGAGACCACCTACGCCAGCTTGAGGGCTGAGTGGCACAACTAGAGGGTAAGCCTGCCCCTCCTGCACAACCCCCAGCACAGCCACCTTCTGGGCTGTGAAGGTGCAGTGGTGACTGCCCATGGGTGGAGACCTCAGTCCCACTGTATCCATTTGCGGGCTCATGGGCTTGCGACTTCCAAACACCCCTCCCCATCCAAGGTGTTTCCCCCCCACATGTATCATATACCTCCCTTGTATGCATCTTGTTTGTCTTGTCTGTCATCCTACCCAACCTATCCTCCCTGAGCATACCTACTCTCCTTTCCCAACATCCCACTCTCACCTAAAAATAAAAGAAAAAAAGGGCAATCTGTTCCCGCAAAAAAAGCACGCCCCATACATAGCTGCCCATTATGCACACATGTCCACTGGACACATGTAAACATTTCTAATTGGCATCACAACATACTATTGCTATCCTCACCCCTCTCTCAAGGTTGTGAGTGTCCAAATGTACCGCCAAATTTATTGCATATGCACAGCCGTTGCTTTAGAAGAAATGGACAGCTATGGACCTTCCCTACACCCTTTCTGCACATCCCTAGCTACCTTGCCTACTATCTTTCCCTCTTTTTGCCCCTTTTTCACCACTTGCCTATCACCCCTTTTTTCTTTTCTTTTAAAGAAATTAGTGCAGGGGTAAGCGGGAGTAAGCACTTTTAAGCAGCAGTGAGTGGGTTTCAGCTTTTTTGTGCGGGGGTGAGCACTGCTTACACAGGTTAAGCAATCAAGAAGGTAACTGAGTGTATGGAACTGTAACCAAAAGTAACCATTGCTTACCATCATGCAAACCTGCGCACACCTGCTCACAACTGCTTAAAAGTGCCTTAATCACTCCATATCCAATGGCCCTTGTTCTGCCCAGCAACAAAATAAACAGCCTCTGCAAGGCTCGAAACCAGTAACCTGCACACCACAGGTAATGTGCTTTACCACTAAGCCATGGCAGATATGCAAACATCTGATGTTATCACAAACATATCATCCAGCACAGTCATTCAACAGTATAGGAAATGTATTTCATTATGTAGATGTATGTGTGTGTGTTTATGTCTAGATATATCTACATACATATATATATATATATATATATATATATATATATATATATATATATATATATATATATATATATATATATACACATATATCAAGAACAAACCATGTGACAACAAAGCATTAAAAAAGAATGAAAAGGAAAACACCAGCAACTCCTGTATTATGTAGTGGTGTTGTCCTATGTAATATCAAGACTCCCTCAGACAGACATGTGTCATTAATACATGCAAATATTTGCACATTGCCCAACTACATTACTTTGAGCATTTTATTTACATTAACAAAACAGTTCCTGTCCAATCATAATGTGAGAACAGTACTCTTGCAAGGTGCTGTGTGCAACATCATCATCATTAAACAGTTAAATGGGGTAACCATAGAGGGACCGGTAATGTCATGTGTACACTGGGGTCATTTGCATCACGTGTACCTGGAACCTTTGGGAGTCATGTGCATACCAGGATTGCGTGCCTGAGAGAGGGGTGAGAACAACAGTAGTATGTTGTGATGCAAATTAAAAATGTTACATGTGTCCAGTGGACACGTGTGTGAAATGGACAGCTATGTCTGGGGCAAAAGTCATTCTGGGAACAGATTGGCCTTTTGTTTCTGTTTTTGTAAGGTGAGAGTGGGATGTTGGGGAAGGAGAGTAGGTATGCTCGTGGAGGATAGGTTGGGTAGGATGACAGACAAGTCAGCATACAGGGGTAGTATATGACACATGTGGGGGGGACACCTTGGACAGGGAGGGGTGTTTGGCAATCACAAGGCCATGAGCCCCCAAACTGAAACAGTGGGACGGAAGTCCCCACCTATTGGCAGCCACCACTGCACCTTCACAGCCTCAAAGGTGGCTGTGCTGGGGGCTGTCTAGGAGGGGCAGGCTCACCCTCTAATTATGCCACTCTGCCCTCGAGCTGGTGTAGCTGGCCTCGTAACCCCTTATTGAGCCCCTACGCAACATGGCCTGGACCATACGATGGCTGACAAGTTCCTGTCTAGACCTGCTTCCAGGGGATGGGGCAAGTCTCATCCTCAGTAGTGGTTCCACCCGAAGGTGGTGCAGACTCAACAGAGGTGGAGGTCCAAGGCTGGGTCCCAGACGTGCTGGTGCCTGGTGCCATGGCTAGCTGAAGTGGGACAGGTGATTCTGCTGGACCTACAATCCCATACAGCCTATGGTGTTGCAGTTTTAATACAGATAAGGCTTAGTAATACTCAACAGCATACAGGATTACTTATAACAGCATGCATAGATATTACCATTAACCCAAGACAACAGATGTCATACATTTGCAGAGGGAGGACAACACATGCATATATACTGCATGACATCTGCCCAAAGCGTAGATGTCTTGTGACTGCAGCTAAGAACAGTGGCCCATTATTGGCATGTCACTGTGATAACCTCAGACAGTGACTGTCATGCCACTGTTTCATGTGACGCATCTCCAATCAGGGATGCAATGTAAGGAACTCTCATAACGGTCACCGTGTACTGACTGCAATCCTCACACTATGATTCTGCAGTTCACAGATGTGTGCTCTGTGAGTAACACAAGAAACAAATGGTTCCACACACTGACCAGTCCACAGATGACCCTACAGATGGGGGTTTCCTCACAAACAGAGCACTGTGTTGTCAGTTATTAAAACATGCAGACTAGCCATTACCACACACAACCTGTTAAACTGGCAGTAGTCTGAATGAAGCATAGCTACACTTACATGCTGTAGTCATGTCTGGTACATCACCCTCCTTTCTTTAGGCTATTTTCCACAGCGTATGTTGTTTGAGGAATATCCAGATTTCATCTGTGATGCTGTTTACCAAACACCGGATCCAGGTTCCACTCACAGCGAGTGTCATGGGCAAACACCAATATGATGTTCCTAGATATTGTACTGTGTTTCCATGCAATTGGCTATGGGAATCTCACCACAGCTGTTCCACATGCAATCAGCTAGAGAAGAACTGCAATAGGTGCAGAGGCCATCACCTGATCATGACCATCACTTACAAAACACAAGCTGCTGCTGAGCAGGTGTACATATCCACATTCACCAGAGAGTGTGTGGGAGGGACAGACAGAGGCAAAGTATATCAGAGAAGGGGTGGGAGACTAAAATTGAGCATCTTCTATCACACACCTACCAATACAGGGGTTCAAATCCCTGACTGACTAGCCATTACTATTACAAATGCATGCAGTTACTCCATGTGCCACATAGCTGACATGTGGGTGTGCTGTAAGAACATATATGTGTGCTGGTGAGTGACATCTGCAACAGATATAGTAGACATACATTAGGTGCAGCACACATGCCTGTCCACATGAACATATGTCATTGTCATCACAACCACACTCTCTAAGGGACTCAGACACATTGTCACACTTTGGCAGGCTCACAAATACACTTCCTAACTACTAAGTTTTCCACACTGCAGTAATGCACAGGTATTACTTGCACCACAGGGGATATCCTGAGGTTCTATGGGCTAGGGCATGTGAACATGTCTGACATCAGTCAGTATGCCAGTGGGAGTTATGCTGGGTGTGACTGTGGTTGGGAACATCATATCCCACACACAGACACAAGGTGCCAGTACTGACATGCATGACTCAGCTGGCCTCGTAACCCCTTATTGAGCCCCTACGCACCATGGCCTGGACCATACAATGGCTGACAAGTTCTTGTCTAGACCTACTTCCAGGGGGGAACAAGCCCCATCCTCAGTGGCGGTTCCACCCGAAGGTGGTGCAGAGTCAACAGAGGGGAGGTCCAAGGCTGGGTCCCAGACATGCTGGTGCCCAGTGCCATGGCTAGCTGAAGTGGGACAGGTGGTTCTGCTAGACCTGCAATCCCATACAGCCTATGGTGTTGCAGTTTTAATACAGATAAGGCTTAGTAATACTCAACAGCATACAGGATTACTTATAACAGCATGCATAGATATTACCATTAACCCAAGACAGCAGATGTCATACATTTGCAGAGGGAGGACACCACATGCATATATACTGCATGACATCTGTCCAAAGCGTAGATGATTTGTGACTGCAGCTATGAACAGTGGCCCATTATTGGCATGTCACTGTGATAACCTCAGACAGTGACTGCCATGCCACTGTTTCATGTGACGTATGTCCAATCAGGGATGCGATGTCAGGAACTCTCATAACGGTCACCGTGTATGGACTGCAATCCTCATACTATGCTTCTGCAGTTCACAGATGTGTGCTCTGTGAGTAACACAAGAAACAAATGGTTCCACACACTGACCAGTCCACAGATGACCCTACAGATGGGGGTTATCTCAAAAACAGAGCACTGTGCTGTCAGTTATTAAAACATGCAGACTAGCCATTACCACACACAACCTGTTAAACTGGCAGTAGTCTGAATGAAGCATAGCTACACTTACATGCTGTAGTCATGTCTGGTATATCACCCTCCTTTCTTTAGGCTATTTTCCACAGCGTATGTTGTTTGAGGAATATCCAGATTTCATCTGTGATGCTGTTTACCAAACACTGGATCCAGGTTCCACTCACAGCGAGTGTCATGGGCAAACACCAACATGATGTTCCTAGATATTGTACTGTGTTTCCATGCAATTGGCTATGGGAATGTCACCACAGCTGTTCCATATGCAATCAGCTAGATGAGGACTGCAATAGGTGCAGAGGCCATCACCTGATCATGACTATCACTTACAAAACACAAGCTGCTGCTGAGCAGGTGTACATATCCACATTCACCAGAGAGTGTGTGGGAGGGACAGACAGAGGCAAAGTATATCAGAGAAGGGGTGGGAGACTAAAATTGAGCATCTTCTATCACACACCCACCAGTACAGTG
Source organism: Protopterus annectens (assembly GCF_019279795.1). Taxonomy (NCBI): domain Eukaryota; kingdom Metazoa; phylum Chordata; order Ceratodontiformes; family Protopteridae; genus Protopterus; species Protopterus annectens. Next base: position 1,883,940,511 of record NC_056728.1, on the reverse strand, counting down.
GTTCAAGCCCCTGACTGACTAGCCATTACTATTACATATGCATGCAGTTACTCCATGTGCCACATAGCCAACATGTGGGTGTGCTGTAAGAACATATATGTGTGTGCTGGTGAGCGACATCTGCAACAGATATAGTAGACATACATTAGGTGCAACACACATGGCTGTCCACATGAACAGATGTCATTGTCAACACAACCACACTCTCTAAGGGACTCAGACACATTGTCACACTTTGGCAGGCTCACAAATACACTTCCTAACTACTAAGTTGGCCACACTGCAGTAATGCTCAGGTATTACTTGCACCACAGGGGATATCCTGAGGTTCTATAGGCTAGGGCATGTGAGCATGTCTGACATCAGTCAGTATGCCAGTGGGAGTTATGCTGGGTGTGACTGTGGTTGGGAACATCATACCCCACACACAGGCACAAGGTGCCAGTACTGACATGCATGTGTGCATTGCTGCATGGGTGTGTAGTGGATGGCTGTGCAAGATGGCTGTACAAGGCTGGGTGAGGGGTAATCCTTGACATCAGGCCATCTGACAATAGTCTTCAGTGTGGTTCAGGGGTGTAGTGTCTGCAATGTCTCACATAGATGGGTATTGTATGACTTGTCCTGTCATCCTGGTTACCATTGTGTGTGGCCATTGCTTTGCAATGCATGCCATGTCTGTGTTTGATAGTCCTTGACATAGACAATACCTGGGATGTGCACGTCCCACAATAATGTACAGTGACATGTTTAAGTGTACCTGGTTTTCCTGGCACATGTTGTGTAGACTGACTGTTATCATCAGATGTGCCAATGCTGGCCTGGTGTGGCAGGACCTGCTAATAGAGAGCAGGATGACCCTGCACCTGCAATGATACAGATATTCCCTGGTGTCAGTGGCATCTGTTCATACAGGGCATGTGTGTAAGGCATTGTATGTCCTTTGTGGATCACATTTCATGGCACCACATATGTTGCAGGCGTCCAGTGGGGAACATAGTGAAGGCACATTGTCCACAATTATGTGCCTATTTTACTGTTGGACAGGGTGCCATGCCCTCTGTGGCCCACTGCAATCACACCATGCCTACTATCTGTCAACAATGTGCAGGGTACTAGCAACATAGTGGGATATTCTAGGCAAGTGTGTTTGTGTATGACACATGGGTTCAGACCATAGTCTGGGTAATAGTAGGGTCACTTACTGTGTTCACCAAACCTTTTGCCAGATGTAGGGGTATGGCTTGCTAACCCAGTCTCTTGGCTGATTGAAATCTGTAAACCTCGTGAGGTGGACATTGTGACATATAACATGGCCACCATATAAGAAAACTACAAAACCGGCTCCTCAACATGTCCAGTGGTTAGACATTCACAGCCACCTCTAAACAGGCTCTTACTGTCAAAGACACACACATGCACACCTGCCATGTCTTGGAATAGAACTTCTACCTAACTAGTTTATCACACTACAGCATTATGCAGTTACAGCACATGCTACGGAGATTAACGGGCTATGCCATCCCCAGTGGTGCATTTCACAAGGAATGACATCAGCAGGTTAACCAAAGTAAGGCATTTCAGATTTCCTGTGAGTAGCCCAAAATGCATTGCTCACAAAACAGACAGTGAGACACACACAACTGACATGTGTGGGTATAGAACCCATGACCAAGATCAATATCACACTACTACATGAAGATTTTATAAGCCGCACCACGAGGATTACTAGGGAACTTGTTCTCCAGAGGTGTATTTTACAAGGTATGACGTCAGCAGGAGTACCAGAGTAGGGCATTGTAAATGTCCTGCAAGTGTGTGGGGTATAATGCTTTGCTCCCTAGACAGACATTGAAACACACATAAAACATACATAACTGCCATGATTGTGGATGGATCCCTACCACAGTTCTAAATCACACTCCAGAGGTACGCAGTTACAGGATGCACTACAGAGATTACTGGGTTACAGCAGTCCCAGAGGTGTATTTCTAGGTGGGGGGCATCAGCAGGGTTGCCAAAGGTGAGTATGTGAATCGTAAGGAGTGTGTGTACTCTAAAAAGTATTGCTCCCTTTTCAGGAAAACACACAGACAGTTGACATGTCTGGGACTGGAACACCTACCAAACTAATTTATCACACTACAGCATTACACAGTTACAGGATACACTACAGAGATTACTGAATTGCAGCAGTCCCAGAGGCATATTTCTAAGTGGGTGACATCAGCAGGATTGCCAAGGAAGGGCATGTCAAGTGTACTGCGAGTTGTACATGTCTTGTACCTGTGTGTACCCACTACTTACTGTCATGAAAACACATTTACACCCACTTACAACTTCATAAACGTGTCTTATTCAGTCCTAAATGACATTATCAACAAGCCTTGCAGGTCTTGAACCCTGGTCGATGCACACTGAGGTCTTACAACTAAGCCATCTGGTTTTTATAACACACATCTTACTACAGGTATTCCACAGTACTGAAAACAAATGGGACAGTCACTGTGTGTACATATGTACAGTACCCTTGAATGTACTGTACTCTGTGAAACAACATAGACAGGTCTACATCTGTACGACTGTCATAACTAAATACATATATGCACCTATGGGATGTGTATACACACACACACACACACACACACACATATATATATATATATATATATATATATATATATATATATATATATATATATATATATATATATATATATATATATATATACGCATATAGACAGACACAGCTATAGCTATATATATATATATATATATATATATATATATATATATATATATATATATATATACACACACACATGTCTGAACACCCTTTGTGACACAGAATGGATCCAAAGGAACTGACGTGTACACAAAACAGAGGCATCTCTTGTTTTATAACATTTAAATCGTAATCAGCTCACCAGAGAAGGGATGGTTGTTGTGTATGTGGAGTTTGGGGTGGGGAATGATGGCTAAGGAAATATACCCTGGGGATTGTGGAGTTTGGGTGGGGGAATGATGGGTATGGAAATACACCCCGGCGACCACTTCTGTGTCACTGCTCAACAGTGGCACAGGAAAACAACATACCCAACTGTAGTTGTTCTTGACTGTCTACTCTTTTCTATTCCTAACTGTAAAAATTTGTAGACTCCACCTACCACAGATGACTACCATGGTGTGCAGCATGTTAATAGACATAACACATGTGTATGCCTGGCTACAAGGTAGTCACACACACACAAACACACACACAGTTGCCAGTATTGTGCATACATGTCTTGCCTATGTAAAGGTAACTAGCAGAGTGGTATGCAGTTGGGGTATGTGCCACAGATACCATACAATTACACTTACTGTGATTCTGCTTCTGAGCTGGGTGATATCACAAGATGGATTACTTGCAATGAAGTGGGGGGGAAAGGGTGGTTTAGCAGATGACAAGGATAAAGACCAGTGCAAAAGGTGGTTTCTCTTTGGAAAGCAGCAAAACCTACTTTCATGACAGGATGCAGGCACAAATACACACACACAACCACACTTTGCCATTTGCTGACACACACACACACACACACACACACACACACACACACACACACACACACACACACACACAGTCACAAGTGGTGGGATCCGAACTCCTGCCTATTTACAGATCACTATTACAGTACTACACAGTTATGAGACACGCCACAGAGATTACACATTTTAAGGCAGCCAGAATGCCCTTCTAAGAGTGAGGACAACAACAGGGATACTGACACTTAAGATGTACATAGCTGTAAACCTGCGTGTCTAAAGTAGGAGTCCATTACAACCTGTATGCACAAACATGACAAATCATCTGCAGGTAAGACATAGGTAGGCCTGAGAGGCATAGTTGTAGCACAACAAGCCCTGAACTGGAGTATGCCCATATGTGGAATGGACAACTACTATCACTATACAAGGTTACAGTGGTCATGCTCATACACAGAATCATAGGACTTGTTTGGATGCATTGACTCCAATTATACAAGGTGACAGTGGGCATGCTCATACACTTAGTAGCACAGGGCCGTTTGGGATGCACTATGACTACAACTACAAGGTTATACTGGGCATGTTCATACACTTGAAACAAAGGGCTTGTTTGGATGCACTGACTCAAATTACACAAGGTGGCAGTGGGTATGCTCATACACTCAGTAGCACATGGCTATTTGGGATGCTCTGCGATTCTAACCAGGGAAGGCCACAGTGTGCATTCTCATACATTTACATGTACAGAACACATTGTAATGGACCCCTATTGTAAACACACAGGTTTACAGCTATGTACATCTTATCTCTCAGTATAGATGCACATCATACAGGTTTACTATCAGATACCTGTATGTGGTCCGTAAATGATATATCTGTGTCTGTGCTGCGTGATACACATGCATACATGTACATGAAGTACTGACATATATATGTGAAGTATACACAATCATGCATGTGTGGAAGTGACAGACAATAGGTTAACTGGGACACACAGGTGGATGTTAACTACAACATGTGTAACAGACATTGCTGCTTTGAAAGGCATACATTGATAGCAGGTTGTAGACAGTGGCATTATACTTGGAACAGTGGCATTTGCAAGCATAATATGTGAGCCCCATTGTCTAATGGTACAGAGATGCAGGTGTCAAGATGACCTCTCCTGGCTGTGTTAGTAGTTGTCATTATTAGCAGGACCACTACACTAAGTATATCAGACATTGGTCATATACACAACTTCTGCTGGTGTCCGTCACCTTAGATGTAGCATTTGATACCATCCACATTACTGCCACTCACACTGATGTCATGAGTGTCAACTGCTTGACCAAAACAATGAGCTAGTGTCCTGCTGTAATTATGAGGTTGTCCAGTGTCTGTCATTCCAGGATGTCCTGACTGAAAGAAAAGCCTTTGTCACACAGCACATGCATCCATGATTCAAGGGAATGTGGATAATACTTAGGTCACATTTACCCATATAGTGGCATTCCAAGGCCAAAGTCCTAAACACAGACATAACATCCTGACACCTGCAAGACAATTGCATTGGATGCTTATGCTAACCAGTGCTAGATGTGTGGCTTTTGTAATCCATTTGGTCAATGTAGAACCTACAATGAGGAATACTGACATTTGCGTGGTGAGGAACACCTGGCTGAAGGCTCTGTAGTGCACAATTGCACTACCACCATATAACTCAGATCCAGACATGTGGGTCATAACACTGGTATAGACCATTCCAGGTGGCGGTGACCACATATTCATAAAGGCTACTCACAAGTAAAGACCACTTCTCTGACATAAGTCATCACAGATGAGTCAGGTACAGGTGACCATGGCAAAAGCTGCATTCTAGGGTGTATCCTCATACATCCACCACCATGTCCTCAGACTACCAACACACATCCATACATGTGGTATGACACGGTATGGTAGAACACCAAATAACCTTTGATTGGTGGACTGTACCTAGCCCTACATGAACTGTGCAAAGTACCCATGTACTGCCACAGTTGCATAATGTGTTATGCAATGCAATTATACCACTGTTTCTAACCAGGTCAGTTGTACACATACCAGGGTCCCTCAGATGTTGTCAGCATTAACACAGTTGACTGTTGCTGTACACCAGTAAACAACACCTTCATGGTTGGATATGACCTAAATGCACCTGCCCTGGATATGTACATCCCACACTCATACAACATAAATGAAAATACCATAGCTGTTGTTGTCCTTTCTACATACATGTGGCTACATTCATTACACACATGCACATGGCAGATAGGTCCATGGCTGCTGAATGATAACAGTACATGAGGCTTGATATCTATGTTGACAGAGGTAATATTCCCTCTCTACTGGTCACCCATAGCACCTATCATATCATACAACAACGCATGTGGCATGTATGTCATTAGACATGTCCACCTAATGCAATGCCTACAGACATGCCCAAATAACAGGCTCATAGTACCTGCACACATGGCCTGTATTGACAGACTCAGGGAAATACAGCTATGCTCTCTCTGTATGTTCATGAGTAGTTACAGGTGATATGTCCATGACATATACAGCCATGTGTTCCCACAGATCCTACGTATACCACGTCAGCAATTGCAAGCCATGCATGCTGTGTGGTGTCTGGGCATTAACCTTATTACCACAATAGCCAGAATGTGCTGGGGTGAGATGTTTACAAGCCACAAACCTAGCACATGCTTGAATGAGTGTAATGTCTAGCTCAAACAGAGCACATTGCTGGCACTCTTGCAGTAATCATGAGGTGTGTGTGGCATATATGAAGTGCTCACTGTTGACCATTACAGTGCCCTGGCTTCTCCATTGAACTGTCAAGTAACAGTTTGTGGGATCATGACATGGAATATTGATGTGTGTGTGTATTGCTGATATATGCTGCTGGCATGAATGTACACTTGGCTACTCAGTGAAGGTGGTTGTGTGTCCTACCAGTACATTAATACAGCATCCATTATGGTGTTATGCTCGGCTAGGTTTCACATATGGTGTGGGGGAGGTGTGGAATGTATCCTCTTGACCTGCTAGTCCACTTACTGATGGAGACTGCATAAATGTATATGTATTGATGTCTGTTTTGATTCCACACGTGTGCAGTGTCTGATGTTTGAAGGTGACTGTTGTCTTAGTACAGCATGCTGTTGCAATGCAGCCTCAACATTGCCAACTGTATATGGTGATATGCTCAAAATACAGTAAGTTGTACTTTAGGTATGGACAGATGTTTGGGCATGACTGCTAAGTGGTGGGGCTACTTTGCAGATGAATGATTACTGAGGACAGCTCACAGGTGTGTTACAAACATTCCTACAATAACCTGTGTAACTGCTACACTATGGTTCTGTTAACTGAAGTGGAAGACACACAACGTAGAATGCAGTAAGGGTGACACTGAAGGCAAACCTCTTGACACCTGTAACAGTAACACCTCTCCTGTGCATATACTGTGCTTATATCAGCACAGGTGGCAAAGGGAAGAGTCGGCATGCTTTGTTGCACATGCAATAGTGCTGTAACTCTGTAATACCTATCATGAGATAAGCAGGTGTTTGATTCACAGAACTGGCACGTATGGGTTTGTGTGCATCCATAATTTTCACGTATGGTGGGGAATACATCCCAAATGTGTTTCACTCTCCTGAACACTGTGGTAGACATCAGTACAGAGTGAAGTGTAGAAAGAAAGGCATAGGCAGGTGGTTGAATCTCACGCATGTCAAGTGTCTGTATGTGTGTGACATAGGTGTATATCTTTGTGAATGCCACAGTGTGTGTGTGTGTGCGTGTGTGTGTGTGTGTGTGTGTGTGTGTGTGTGTGTGTGTGTGTGTGTGTGTGTGTGTGTACATGTATGGCTGTCTGGTTCTTGGTGTGAGGCTCTATTTTACCATAGTGAAATGTTAAGGCCCCCTCCCCCATCCACTCAATGCAATCTCGTATCCCTGTTTATGTCATCAATCTTAGAAGGACATTCTAACCGCCTGTAAACATGTACACCCTGAGATGAGGCTTGTTGTTACATAGCCGACTGAGGAACTCCCCACCCTACATTCACTCACTGCAATCTAGTATCCCTGTTGATGTCCTCAATCTTAGGCCATTCTGACTACTTGTACATGTGTAATCTCTGTGACGCATCTTGTAATTGTGTAGTACTCTAATGATGATTTGCACATAGGCAGGGGTTCTCATCCCAACACTGGAAACTGTGTGTGTGTGTGTGTGTGTGCGTGTGTGCGTGTGTGCGTGTGTGTGTGTGTGTGTGTGTGTGTGTGTGTGTGTGTGTGTGTGTTACTGTGTCTGTGAATCCCTGAGTGTGTGGGTGTGTTACTGTGTCTGTGAATCCCTGAGTGTGTGGGTGTGTTACTGTGTCTGTGAATCTCTGAGTGTGTGGGTGTGTCTGTGTTTGCATCCTGTCATGAGAGCGGATATTACTGCTTCTCAATGAGAAGCCACTTTTGCCACTGGCCTTTACCCTTGTCCTCTGCTATACCACTCTTTTACCTCCTCTCTGCTCCAGGTAACTATACCTGTGATGTCACCCATTATGGATGTGACGGCTCTGAACACAGTAGCTTACTACACAGCTATCATGTTCTTGGATCATTAGATCAGTAAACATAATTGAAACTTGGGAGATTAAAACTGCGATGTGGAAGCTACAAAGTTCATGCAGGTATTGTCATACAGACCTGTGAGCAGTCAACATTTACATATGGGACACTAACCACAAACACTGACATCCCCCGGCACATGCAATTACACCTGAAAGAGGAAGGCAGAACATCAAGATCAACATGCAGTTACTGTTACACATGATACATACTGTCAAATGTACCAAATGCATTCTAAAACTGTACTACATGGTATGTCCATTGCCTGTCAAACATTACTCAACAATATTAATCTACAATTGTCTTCCTATTATGTTCACCCTGCGCATCAGACCATATGAGAATGTCCCTGCACCGATGATGTAGATGACAGGGATGTGGCACAGGCATAATCATATGCACAGGGTGATAATGTTTGCCAGAGGCCTAGGCTGCACTATTGGATGATGTCATGTGTGTGGATTAGGGCCCTTGATATCATTGTGAGTGTGTGGATGTTATGCGTGTGTGTGTTGAGGTGCCCTACATTTGTTTCTGGTGTGTGTGTGTGTATGTATGCACACAGGTCTGGCATGTGGCTGGCCTACACTGGGATATTATTGACAGCTGCAGACTGTACATGGCAGGTTCCACAGTTCATGGTGTCCGGCCATGGCCATGTGACCTGCGCCTGCCAAGGGTTGCACAAGCACTACCAGGCAGAGGTCCAGATTGGGTACTGTCTGATGACACATGTCCACTGGAACCGTGTCCCTGTTGGGACCATCCAGGACCATGTGCACGTGGCCTGCTGTGTCCTGGTGTGGACAGCACAGCACCAGCTGCACTGCTGCTGCTACCGCCACTATGGGAGCGGGCATGTGAAGTAGCATGTTCACGTAGACTTTCAACAGGTGATGTAGCTAGCCTACGTCCATGTGCCTGATGCCTCACTCCCACCAGATGTTCCAGCACAGACATTCCACGCTCGAGGATTGACATGCCATGGTCAAGGACTCCCATCATGTCACCCAATCGTCTATCCAAGACATCTGCAAGATGATGGTGAGCATTTGCAATTGCCTGGATGTTATCAGTTAAAGAACAGTAGCAGCCATCTGAAGCCTCAGACCTTCATTGTTGTGCTATTCAGCACATGCCTGTGCCTCCATTACAGCCTGAAACATGCGTCTGGTGACATCAGCTGATGTGCTTTGTCTTGCAGGGGCATGTTGACCAGTGGTCCTCCTATGAGCAGCACTGGGCGCATGCCTGTGTGGGACATCACCAATCAGTTGGCTGGGATCATGGTGTGCAGGCACACCTTTCATAGTCTCCACACTTCCCTGTTCCATGCTGCCATCTGCCAACTGTCCTTCCTCTATGGCCACTGTTGATGGGGTATGTGTAGGCGGGAGAACTGTGTGCGGGGATGAGGGGGATAAAGGTGGAATGGCAACCAGTGGCACAGATTCAGCCCCTGACAACCCTGCCTGTGCCTCAATCATACTATCACCATCACTGCTAGAGTCTGTGGGGACACTAACATCAGGTGGACCACAGGAGGGCAACGTACCTACATCAACACCTGTGGGGGCAGACAAGAACTGTACATTACAAGTTATACAGCACAGCACACACACAGACAAACACAGACAGACAGACACATGCATACACACACACACACACACACACACACACACACACACACACACACACACACACACACACACACACATACAGACAGACAAACAGACAGACACACATCCAGACATACAGACACATGCTATGGCACCCAATGGCATGCAACATGCATGTGATATGGCAGATGGCATTCAGCTTAGACAATTATAGTTGCACACAACAGCATGCATGTGTTATAGCAGAAGGCATGCACCATACACATTTATAGTAGTAGTTAGCAGACATCCCTGTGTTTCATCATTTGTGTTAGTAGCTTATGCCACATACCTGCAACACAAGGCATGTACTATGCACCGTTGCATCACACTGCCATGTTTTGTGCAACATACCCCACATGTTAACAGACCTTTGCTGACCTTTGTACATCTGCCACTGATGCTTTGTGTTGGCCACTGCCCCTATGTGTGAGGAGAACATGTGCAGAAGGGTATGTGGATTGAATACTATGTTTGCGTGAGCCCTAGCTTGCATATCTCCCCCAAAACAGTGCATGTCTGTTCAACATTATTCTGCCTACCATTGAGCTGAGTCTACAGACAATGTGCATGTGGCTGTACACACATGTTTGACATGGCTGTCCCTACTTTGCAATGGTGCCACAGACCAGCACAGGTTAACAGTACACCAGCCTGATGTGTGGCATATGACCTTGCCAATCACATGTAGTGTGACATGTCTTCTGCTGACGTGTTGAATGACATGCATACATACTGCTGTGGTTGTATGTGCATGTTGTGCAACACATGTATGTATTTGGATACTGTATAGGTGAATGTCTTGACACACTCAAGATGTTCAAGACATGTTATGTGGTGGTTTTGATGTCATGCCTACACAAGCTCTGCACAGGCCTGTATGATGTTTAGTGTTTCACATCTGCAACCTCACCTTTACACAAAGACCATAGTTGTATTGTGTTGAGCCAATGTACAACAGGGTGTACACACATGTACATCACTTCTACTGTTTGTGTTGCTTCATGTCTCTGGCCATCCTCCATGGCCATGTGTACACATGTTTTGTCCAATGGTTGTGATGGGCATCTATGTCACATGTCAGTGTTATCCCATATGACATACACCCATAGATGTCATATGCTCCACTGAGGACAGGGTTATGTAGACAAAGGGTGGTATGTTTGGGATGTGAGATATCATGTTTTCAGGATAGTTGAGCAGTGTTGCAATCAGCCCACTACATGTCATGGACATGTCAGATAACACATGACATTGTGTGACATTCATAGCACGGGTATAATCCATAAGGGTGAATCCTGTGGGCTGATCATACTCTATCTCCAACACATTTAGAGTGTGTGCACATATATGCTCTCTGTATAGTACTGTTTGTATTCCCCACATGTGTAATGCTGATCTGTAGTATCTGTCCCTACAGAGTACCACACCACCACCATTGTATTCACAGCTGACCACACATCTGGCAATGACAGTTTGCACTGTTTAGTTTTGGTGTTTCAGATAGTCTTCAATCATTCCACATGGGTAACCACTGTGATGCATTGCAGGTCTGACCATTGTATATTAACAGGACCACCATACATTATGTGTATATGTGTTAAATGACCACATGGCAGATAGCATGCAATTAATATGATCTGTGCATTATCAAGCCTGGTAAATAACAATCTCACCTGCAACAGGCTGATGTTGATGCAAAATGCCAGAGGTACCTAAATGGGACTGTCACAGCATTAAGATCATTATCCACACCTTTGTGATAGCTACAGGGTTCAATGTCCATGTTAGCACATACTCCAGTACAATAGACTATACTATGGAGTATGTACATCTGTGCATACATAGAGTAGCAGACTATAGTATGTGGCATGTGTGCATACATGCCTTGCATATGATGTTACATTACATATTGTACAGTAACACATGTAACTATATGAAATATAGTTGTGTTATATGTGCAGTAGTGACTTACCAGGCAACTCCAGGTGCGGTGGTTGAGAGACACCCACCTCCACAATACCAGCTAAAGCTTGTGGATGGAGGTCTGCAGTTGTCCCCAGGTTGGCCAGTAGCTCCTCAGGACATGTGAGTGGGGGCCTGGGTGAGTGCCCCCCCCACCTGTTGCACCTTGTTCCCTGGTGATTGCATTAGCAGATTGTTTCGCCCATTTTATGAGGTCCATGCAGTGTCAGTGCACCTGCTAATAGGTGCAATTGTGGCCGCCAGCATCATTTAGAATCCTGCGGAGTTCCTCCCACTGGGCATCCCGCTGCTGTGCATCCTGTAGCACATGGCTGAAGAGTGTTACATGGTTGTCGAGGAGGTATGAGATGAGGACCTCATCCTCCAAGCGGGTGTATGGTGGCAGCCTGGCAAGTGGCATACCTCGAAGACATAATGATGGAGACAGGTCACAGTAACTCACAGAGAAGTACAGAAGTACAGCTGAACATACATGTGTATCACATTTATTAAGATTACAAATATGTCTTAGCAAATCTACATGACACTAGCACAACTGACATGTTTAACTCACACACATTTGACACTTACTGGTGATATGATGTTGTCACCATATATGTGTGTGTGTGTCAAGTAATGACATTGCTCATACTCCATGTGGATGTCTTGATGTGAGCATGTCTGTTTGCCTGTACTGGTGTCTTTACCTATCAGCACATGCCTGGATGTGTTCTCATTAATACAATAGACCTTAATGCTGTGTGTATGTCACATGTATAGTCATACACAGCCTTAAGGAACATGACCTGTGACCCTGCAGACTTGCTCACAGAACATTTTACATGTATGTGTTTTGCCATATACATCTACATGGCACTGTACAACTGTTTAGCACCCTGCCCGGTATTACCCGTGTTGTATATGTGAAACACATGGGACAATGGCTAGCCTGATGGTATTTGCAGGGTTGGATATCAATTATAGCATGTATGGTCATAATGAACTAGTAGGCTATATGCCATGGGTCATTTATGAGCCTAGGCTGAAAGGTTACCTAGCTGTAGCCAACAGACAGGTAAGTTTCAGTGGCCAGTTCAAGCAGTGTCACATAACTGATCCACAGGGATAGTGATATATTTGCCATGCGGTCCTCACACTATGTCACAAAGAGGGGCAATGTGCAGCTTTTCTGGACAGGGATGCATAGTATGGCAGGAGTATGTGAAGTGTATGAGACAGAGATCTGTCTGGCATGTTGTGATCCTTGTACTAGAAAGGTGGATGTCCATGAAGTATGTGTTTATTTGAAATCAGGAAGTGTAAGTGTAGCATGTTCTACATCTCTGGGTTGGACATGGCTTTATTCAGGGTAGGCATCATACTACATAGTGGAGCAAGGGATTGGGAAGGCCAGTGTAGGCCATCTGAACATGGCCAATAACCCTTAAAGGAGATATGTGATCTATTATGGGTCACTTGAGTGTTGAGTATGGCTGAACAATGATCTCTATATTAATGGATGGCACCCTGTCATGATTAAGGGTGCCACATACGACTACCTGTCTGGTGTGGTGAAGTAACTATCAAAAGAAAGACTACTGTTCAACTGCATCCCATACACACACACAGTTTCTATTATGTTGATTGCTGCCTAGGTGGTAGTTCATGGGTACAGGGTTTTTAACATAGGGGAAGACAATGCAATACTTAGCTGTCAGACTGTGGCTATACTTCACAAACCACACATCGACCCACAAAGGCCCTTCTGTATGTTGACCGCAGCAAACATTGAGTCAACTATTGCTCCTAGTTCATAGTCATTTGAAAACATCAATAGGCAAATGCCTTCTGTGTTAGTCTGTATGGTATAGATAACAAAGAGGGGGAGTACCAGGAATTAACCCTGTATTACTGTAGCTGGCACTGGTTTGGTGTGTGTGTATTAGTCAGACACCTTCTGTAGTGTTGGTTCTGCCAGCAGTTCAGTTGCCAACCACTCCTGTGACAGGAATATACACCTAGTTTACTGAGTGTAGCCGGAACACAGTATGGGTGATGGTGTCTTAAGACCTGGCAAGGTCATGATATGCAGTGTGAATCAACCTTACTGACATCTACATCTGTACTGACTACATCAAATAAGTTGATCACCGTTCATGGCCTTACAGACCAGACTCAGCAGGGTAGTAATGCACTATTTTCCATTATCAGTGGTGTCTCCCCTTTGAGGGGTGTGATAACTGTTGCTGTGCACCATTCAGTGTGTACACAGCCTGACATGAAGCTATGATTGAACATCATGTGTATGTGGAGAGCAAATTGTTCTGACATTTCTGTAGGATACACCCTGGGATGTTAACAGGTCCAATGAAAGCTGTATGTATGGCTTTAGAAAGTGCAGCTTGTACCTGCATAGTTGTTATTACAGGGGCTATGTAGTGTACATGGATATACAAATATGTGTACCTGTTGGGGGGGTGGGAGTGGGTTTAGGTTCTTCAAGACACTATCTGGATGAACAGGTGCTATTTCTGTAGGTGCAGTAATTCCCATGCCATAGTGCTGTGAAGCACGGCCGGTCTTGTTGTTGCCATTACAATTCATGACACAGCTATAGAATGCTCTGTGATTGGCCTCATAATATGTGGCTGATTAGTTTCATAATAGCTTTGTGTGGTTTTATATGGTGTATCTGCATCTTACTGCGGCTGACCAGGGATCACCTCCACTCATGTGTGTTCACTCTTGCAACAGTTACTACCATCTGTGGTACACTATAAGGCAGGGTACCACCAGTTTGCCTTCTTGTTTGTGTTTGGTTGAATCTTGGTTCTGTTTCAATGGCACAATCACTGCACTTATGTGAGTGCTTAAAGTTCATTTGTATAGGATTCAGCATTTGCACATGCATTGTCCGTCTGCATGGGTGCCATGCCAGTCACCACTTCGCTCTTAAGAAGCATAACATTGGCTTTGGAGACTGACTATGTGTAGCATACTGTTAGCCCTGTTTGTGTGACTATGGTGATCCAGGTCATTGGGGTTGATGAAATCCAACATGCATTGAGCGCAGGTGTTAGTACATGAGGGGTCTTCCCAGTTCATAATGGAATAGTTGAGAGTAGCCATTATTATGGTTTTCTGTCTCAAACCTAATATTCCCCATTACAGCACAATATGACAGTTGGGAATTCTGAGGCATGGTGGGTGATCCGTCGCAAGGTGCAATTTGGATTCCACTTTGACACAAAGGTAGTTGCTCAGCATAATGCATCTGAAGTTATGCAAGTGCAACTAGCATGGGGGTGTACATATCCTTCAGGAATATGGACACACCTGTGCCCCATGTGTTCCAATAAAGGATAATGGGCAAGAGGTGAGGTATGTGTTATAACATGGTCATGCAGGTGCGCTCTCCCGAGCGTTGAACCATATCTGAGTCACTGCCCAGATATGTTCTCCATGTTAAGGATTGACATAAGTGAGTCCATATTGAGTTTCTGAAATATATCTTTGAGTAGCAAGACCACAGTTTATTGCTTGGCTGTCCCTGTTACAGCAGTGGACTTTCACTTGAACTTTGCATGATGAAGGCACTATAGGGGAAGCGAGAGCCCTAGCCAGTATCCAGATTCCCAGGGGTGACTGTTGCAGGCCCTGTCTGATAAAGCATCATAGTCTGTCAACCATGTTAAACCAGGCAGAGAGATACTGGATACCCTTTGCATTGCACCAGTACATTAGACAATTGTGGAATACAATCCTTTTGTCCCTGTACTGCAGTATCATTCTGGCCAATGGCAGAATGCTACCCAGGCCTTGGAACATACCTGCATGGGCTAAAAGACCTGAAAGTTCCTACATGTGTGTTTCCATGCAGTCCAGGCTACTGCATCACAGGTCCTGCACAACAACATGGAATATGCCAGGGCCATGTGTATAGTTCAAGAGGTGGTCTGAGTGTATGGGTATGTGGCTAATCATGGCAGACAGGCAGCTGACAGTATGTTTGCCTTCATATAGCTTGGTGTGTAACATAGTGCTAGAGTTTGCATTCACAAATGAGTACTGTTGGGCATGTTTCTGGCCACGTGTTATGAGGTGTGCCACAAGTATGCAAACTATGTCATACAGTTTGTGTATTTTGTTGTCTGTCTATTCCAGCTTGGGAGGTCACTTGCTTGGCCAAATACTTAGAAGCCTCTGCGAATGTGTGTGATTTCTGGTAGTATGTGTGGGTGTCCTTACTGTGTTCTGGTAAGGGTATGTGTTGGTTGTGATGATGAGATGCATGTGTTAACCTACACCTCATGACTGTCCAGTCCAGTCATGGCTTTAGACTGGACTGCCTTCCAGCTTACCCTGTAGCTGCATCCCAGACAATGTCTGGAGTGTGGTGTTAGGTGGGTTTGGCAGTGTACATGACATAGAGATTACATTCCCCCAGGATGGCCACATACATAAAGCTGACATTACTAAACACTAGTAGCTGACTAGTGGCCATGCCTGTATGAGCATTCAGTACTACAAGTACCATGTACTGTATTTAGTTTAAGTATTGCTTATGAAGATGTTTTACACAGTGATGCTCACAAGTAATTACTTGTGTTATGGACGTGACAACACTGGCTATTACAGAAACATAGTAACTACCTTTAGCAGCAATCCTCCTCTGAGGACCACATCACATCATGATAGTTGATTACAGACGATGCAAGTGTCTACAGGTCTGTTTCCTTTTCTGGGTATATACTCACATATCCACCAGAACCATGAGCTCTGTTGGGCACAGACACCCACTCCCCAAACAGAGTCATGTATCAATAGACTCTGCTGCCACTATCAACATGATCAGGATATAATTAGACAGTGTAAGCCATCACCTATGAAGCAGCTATTACACATGGGCAGCAGTCTCCTACATCTTACACTCCTACTGCAGATGTTACACTAGAATTAGAGATGATATGCAACCTGTTTCATTACCAGTACTGTGCACTACCTTACAAACAGTATCTGCAAGTGGCTGTTAGATTGGCAGTGAGAGGTTAGGCTACAAAAACCTGAAAGTTCAATCAGTGTGTCTCTACTCTCAATATCCACCCTATGTAGGTGTGCACATAGCCATTTGGCCCAGCCCTGTAACAAGGGTCACTACACATTTGCATAACATGTACACATGCACAGCTGGTATTGCTTGCAAATGATACTAGAGAGGTGGATATTACATGTGTTATGTGCATGGATAGTTACTTAGCTCTTCCAATTATCTTTGCTATCATGCTGCTAAACTGTCAGATGAATACAAGTCATATGTATCCTGTTATTGAGTATTGTAATTGCCAATAGACATAACTAATGTTTGCATAACATAACAGAAATGCTATGTAAAATGGAATACAGATCTGCCTAAAATACTATACATTACACAGTTATTGGCACAATATCCCACAATGTAAACCATATTTGCACAGTAAGCCCACCTTTGACATGTTCATCTTACTTATATACCCATACATATGTCTACTGTTACAATATATCGACATATACTATCCCCTGTTATAGCACATACTTGTTGGATCAACCCTAACACTGACAGTGGCTGGAAGAGAACTGGTGAGTTCCAAGCCCACATATATCATCCCTTGTAGTGTATGAGGAGTTTGCCTTGTGACCTGCAGCAGTACACACATAGAATACTACAAGCATTACTACTGTTCAACAATACATCACTACAAGATAGCTATTTCCACTATATGCATTGATTACACTGTAATTCTTACAGAACAGGTACTACATACACAGACATACTAAATGTTATACATACCTTCTTAGTAATTGGAGGAGTTATTGACTGGTATATTACTCGTTTTTGGTTTGTGTTTCAGTATTTTGTACTGTTCTACAGGTAGATACAGAGGGTTTGAAAGAGTGACAAGGTATCCTTTTATAGTTAGAGATCAGTAACATGTGCTATCCTGATAACCAGTTAGTGTTCCTAAGTAGTTAATTACATGCACATCAGCTGTGCAGCTACTGCCTTAGCCAATACTATGGCAACAGTGGAGTATAACTGATTACTCCACTTGGGCAATGTCCCTTTGCCTTACTTGTGAGGAAGACAGCCTGGAAGTGTTGTTTGAAATCTATTCTAACAGCTGTATGGAGACAAACACTAATATATTGTGTGTAATGCCTAGAAGATTTGGTCCTAATGTTAGTATTGCTGTTATATTTCTGAACATTGCTACTTGTGCAGGGTTTGTCTGTACCTAATACTTCTGAATATGTCTCAGTCGGGCCAGGATGTTTGACCAGCTCAAGGCTGCATGGCTATGCATATAATGTTAGGGGTTTACAGTGTGCTTACCAGACTTCTTTAGTTTGGTGTTAATGTGTATCATAATGTGATGATAATGAGTAATCAGTAACACTTCCTGGTGTAATTACTTTTCAACCCTCTGAAACGGGAATAGTTCAAACAAACCCTGTAACATCAGCAGCTGTTCCATTGTATAACAGCAACTATTTCACATAGGGCCATGTTAGTGTGTCCAGGTATGTTAATGTTTCAGCAGATGTTGTACAATGGGTGAATAACTGGTTATGGTATGACAGTATGTATTGCTGTAATTAGTTTGGGTGTAGGGGAGATGTTGGTGGGTGTACATAGCAGATGCAGGTGTGTAGGAACCACTTTTATACATCTTCTATATGTGTGTGGGGGTTCATTCCCTATGTGAACACATATCCCTTAGTGGACTAATACTATGGTAATTGCAGGCTGATTCATTAAAGCACTGTTAAATGCTTCCTGTATAGCATGCAGGTACTGTTAGTCCTTGAATCCTTTTGGCAATACATCGGAATGTAATAAAGTTTTGCTAAATGGAAGCTGTCTGTGTATTTCTGTTATGGATATTTGCAGTCATTGTAGTTGTGTTGGTGACTGTGTCCATAGAACGTATTTGTAATAGTGTATTGGCATATACTCTTCATATGTTATGTTCATATTGTTTGGGGGGTGCAGAATATGTGATTGCTATGTCCATGTCATACTCAGATATGAACACTTCAGATGCTGTATACACACATGTATGTATGCATGTGTGTGTGTATGTGTGTATATAGTATATATATATATATATATATATATATATATATATATATATATATATACATATATATATATATATATGTGTGTGTGTGTATATAGAGATATAATATATATTATTGCATATGTTTATCTGTACCTCCATAGATGTGTAGATGTTTTTAACCTATCTATACATCTACATATATATGTATATCTCTATATATCAACATGTATCTATGTATCTCTCTCTCTCTCTCTCTCTCTCTATATATATATATATATATATATATATATATATATATATATAGCATACACCTTTCATTTGGTACATGGTGGTTTGTCCTATTTCCACACAATCCTCCCTTTTGTCTGAATACACAGCTGGCATAGGTACATCTCAGGTAGCTTAGTGGTAGATTACTCTGAGGATGGTGTACATGGCGACGGGTTCTAATCCTTGAAGGGGTTATTATTTTACCTCTCAGAGTAGGCACTGGTAAGGAAAGTGTGAATAATGCACATTTAAGCGGTTGTAAGCAGGTTTGCCCGTGGATTGCGCAACGTTAAGCAGAGGTTAAACCTGTGAAGAGCTTAGCCATTTAACCGTGTTTAAGCGGTGCTTACCATTGTGCAAACCTACGCAAAACTGCTTACAACTGCTTAAAAGTGCTTTAATCAACCTGCATCTGACAGACCTTATTCTGGCCCTCAAAATAAATCCATAACCCTTGCAGGTCTTGTACCCGGGACCATGCCCACCACAGTCACTAACTTTACCAGTGAGGCATCTGAGATATGTACAAATGTTATGGTGTTTAGAATATACATTTTACTACAGGCATTCCTCACTACCGAAAACAAATGTGACAGTCAGTTGGTGTACATATGTATGATACATGTTAATGTTCATATGTTTGTGGAATTAGGTGTTGCAATGTGACATGACAGGGTGCATTATGGATGAGAATGGTTCTTGTCTTGTGTCCTTTTTATATTGTCCCCATACTCTATGTATACCCCTCCAGTTCACTTATTGAGCATCAAACCCAGGTTCTCCTTGATGCATGATTTCATTACCCATCATTCCTCCCCACCACAATCTCCACATACACAACAACCATCCTTTCTATAGTGAAATAGGTTAATATTAATAGTTATAATACCAGAGCTGCATGTATTTTCTGTACACTTCAATTCCTTTGGATTGGTTCTGTGTCACGAAGTGTGCTCATAGATGTTTATATATATGTCTATAGATGTAAATGTATATATATATATATATATATATATATATATATATGTGTGTGTGCAGACATCACTGGCATATATATATATATATATATATATATATATATATATATATATATATATATATATATATATATTTACCTCTGTTCTAACCCTGACTAGCTTGCAATTTGCTCCTAGTTCTCTCATTTATCATGCATACAAATCTTTACTAAAACTTACTTTTCTGCTAACATGCTCAATTTGAACACCCTTTTTGTACTTATTTGCTTATTGTAGCCACTGTAAAAATACTATCATGCTATTATTATTTTTCTCTGAGCTATATTTGTAACTCTGTTTTTTAATTTTAATGTTTTCACTTGGAGCTTTTCTCCCCGGGCCTCTGCTGAAAATGGACATATATCCAGTTGGACCAGCCCGGTCAACAAATGTAAAATAAAATTAAAAATAAAAAATGTATATTTAGTATTAATTTGTAACAGTTATACATATGTAGACTTGTATATGTTGATTCAAAACTACAATACATTACAGTGTACTTTACATATGTACACAAAGTGACTGTCCCATTTGTGGTCAGTACTGTGGAATGCCTATAGTATAAGATGTAATCTAAAGACCATGAAACATGTATACAGCTCAGATGGCTTAGTGGTAAGTCTTATGACTATACGGTGCATGATCCGGGGTTCAACACCTGCAATGCTTTTTACTCCAGAATAAGGCTCATTTAAGCAGTTGTAAGCATGTTTAGAAGTGTTTATGTGACATTAAAGCAGCCACATCTGCTAACTACTCAAGATATATACATTTCAGTGAAGTAACATCTCACTATGTGCTTACATAACATTACATTCTCTGCTGACTTTACTCTCCAGCACACATGGGTTTATATGGGTGTTTAAAATGTTTATTATACTGATGAATACTACCTAAATGTGCAAGCTGTGGTTAAGGTATACTTTTTAACATGATAAACATCCCTGACTTTATTGGGATTTGAACCTCGAATGCACAGATACTATGCAAATGCTGTAACCATTGCACTATTGACATTAATGTTGCTTCTGCCTATTTTCTATTTAGATGATTTCTATGTGTAAGCTAGGCTAAGCAAAGGGTGGAGGTGCCCAAACCCACTGAGCTTCACTTACTCTTGAAATAAAAACATATAACAAATGAAATGAGAGACTATAAATTACATTCCTAACTACATTAGGCATAGCCCCTCACTGACACACTTCAAGGGAAACCTTGATGTGTGAATGGGTAACAGAATATACACCCCTGGGATCATAGGTTCATAGGTTCATAGGTTCATACTAGGCTATCTGCCCTAGGGCATTTATAAGCCTAGCCAGAGTGTATTTGGTTTTCGCCACCCATTTGAAATTAATTTTGCTATGCCCTTTTTCGAGGTTAGTATACTGTGCCTCTGTCTACCGGTGACACAGAAGTGATACCCGGGGTAAACCTACGATCTCCCATCCACTCATCAAGATTCCTCTTGAAGAGAGTCAATGAGGGACTCTGCCTAACCTGGACTGGGATTTTATTCCAGAGTGAAGGGAGCCTCTGGGTTATGAATCTGTCCCTCCAGCATGTCCTATTTATTTCAGTGCTGAGATTCAAGTCTCTCAAGCGCGTAGCTCGATGGGATTTGGATTTTCTGAGGTGCAGTATGTCCATTAATTCAGGGTTGGACATGGCTTTATACGTCAGGCACAGATCGCCTCTGAGCAGGCGGTATGCCACTGAGTAGAGCTGGAGTTTCTTTAACCGGGCAGCATATGGCATCTGTTTGAGCCCTTTGATCCTCTTGGTGAGGTACTTTTGGGGTCTTTCCAGTTGCTGCAGGTGTCTGGTAAGGTACATCCCAAAAGGGGCATTGTACTCAATTATGGGTCTGATGAGGGATGAGTCAAGAGGCACCATGACCTCCCCTGATCTAGATGTGAATCCCTTCATGATTAGGTGGGCTATATAAAATGTTTTTATAACCACTTTGGCCACGTGGTTGTCAAATGAGAGATTGCTATCAACATGGGTCCCCAGGTCCCTAATTACTTCTTCTGTACTTAATGGATTACCACCTATGTGGTAATTTGTGGGCAGTTTGTTTTTGCCAAAGGGGATGACTATACACTTTTTGGCGTTTAGCTTTAGGCCATGGCTCTGGCACCAGTTGTCTGTTTCTATGAGGCCCTTTTGGAGGATGCTTGTGTCGGCTGGAGTGTTGATTATGGCACCCAGTTTGCAGTCATCTGCAAACTTGGTCAGCCACAGTCCTTCCGTGTTGGCCTGTACCTCCGAGAAATATATACCGAACAAGAGAGGTCCCAGGACTGAGCCTTGTGGGACGCCACTTGTAACTGGTTTGGAGTCTGACATGGCTCCAGCAATTCTAACCATGTGGGTTCTGTCCTTGAGCCAGTTTGCAACCCATCTAGTGACATAGGGGTTTATATTTAAGCTGGTGAGCTTATCTATAATGTCCGAGTGGGGTATTGTATCGGAGGCTTTTGCAAGGTCCAGGTAGGCTGTGTGGACCACCTTCCCCTCGTCAATGGCCTTGGTGACTGTTTCAAAGAAATCAACCAGGTTTAAGAGGCAGGATCTGCCCTTAACAAAGCCCAACTGGGTAGGATCCAGTGTCTGTAGGTCCCCAATATCTTTATTTATGAGGTCCATGATGATCCTTTCCATAGCTTTGCAGACCAAGCTAGTCAGGCTTATGGGGCGATAGTTTCCAGGATCCATTGAGGCACCACCTTTGTGGAGAGGGACCACTATTGCTGTACGCCACTCTTTGGGTACATACCCTGTAGTAAGGCTGAGATTGAACAGTAGTTTTATGTTTGGGTTTAGCTCTTCTTGGAGTTCATGTAGGATGCAGCCCGGGAACCATCTGGTCCAATTGACGCTGTGCTTTTTGCTTTGGCGAGGGCAGCTCTTACCTGAGCATCTGAGATGTCAGGGGGGCAGCACTCTGCTGGGATAGATATTTGCCCTTTGGTGGGAGAAGTTTGCGCTGAACCTGTCAGCTAGGTTGTTGGCAATGTCTGTGGGTTCGGTGTATTTTTTGTCATTTTGGACTAATTCTGAGCATATCTGGGAATTCCCACCCAGGTTACTAACATAACTAAAGAAAGCCTTGTGATTATCCTTAGTGTTCTGTTCAATTTTTCTCTCGAAGCTGGCCTTAGACGATTTTATGAGTGCCCGTAGTTTTTTGCTAATACTGATCAGAGATGCCTTCCCTTTTTGGGATTTTGCTCTATCATGTAGTAGCTTCCTCCTTCTATTGTATAGTTTGTTTATGGCTGGGGTCCACCAGACAGGATGTCTGCCTTTGGAGGATTGGGACTTGGTTTTATTTGGGATTGCATGATCCATGCATTCCTGAAGGTGTTCATAGAATGTGTTTATAAAGGATTTTGCGGTCTGGGCCGTATTTTCCACAGGCCTAGGGGCTTTGAAGGATTCCACCTTGGTTTTGAGCAGTGTGAAATTTGCAATAGAGAAGTTTTTCACTGCGGTTTTCAGGGCAGGGGGTGGTGCCGTGATGTGACTATCCACTGAGATTAGTTTATGGTCTGATCTTACCAATGAGGGATACACTTCTGGTCTAGAGCATAGAGTCCCCATGTTGGTGATGATCAGGTCCAGTAGGTTTTCCCCTCTAGTGGGAGTGGTAACAAGTTGTTCCATAGCATTTGAGTTTATAAATTCTAAGAACCTTTGGGCTAGGGTGTTGGAGCTAGAGTAATGCTCCCAGTCTATGTTTGGGTAGTTGAAGCCGCCCAATATAATGGTATTTGGAGAGACCTCCATATTTTCCAGTGTTCTCAGGAAGGCCGAGTGGGGTTCCTGGGTTTGTGAGGGTGGTCTGTAGCAGGCTATAAACTGGAAGGCAGTTTTACCCACTGTTAGTTGCACATGGATAGTCTCTGATGCTTCGTGCTGTGCCACCAACCTGGAGGTGTAGGTATCTTTGACGAATATTGATACTCCCCCTTCTTTTGTGGTTCGGTCCAAGTTTTGGGGACGAAAAGCATGGTATGAGGTATAACCTGGTAGTGCTGGGGTGCTCTCGGGAGCCTTGAACCAGGTTTCTGTTACTGCACAGATATCGATGTTCTCCATGCTAAGGAGAGTTTCGAAAAGTGCATCTTGAAGTTTAGACTTCTGGCGTTGAGTAGCATTACTCTTAGTTTCTTATCCCTTGTGATACCTATGGAGGTGGGTTTGTCTTTTGAGCCTTGCCTAAAAAAGGCACTATGGGGGTAGCAAGAGCCTTTGCCAATATCCAAAAGCCCAGGGGTGACAGGTGCAAGCCGTCCCTAGCGAAGCATTGTGGCTTGTTGAGCATGTCATCCCAGGCTGACAGGCATAGGATCCCCTTTGAATGACACCAATACTTAAGCCAATTGTTGAAATTGATCATCTTGTCTTCATATTTTGGCATAATTCTTGGTGAGGGTAAGATGCTACTCAAGGTCAGGGTCATACTGGCCTGGGCTACATGCTCAGAGAGCTCCTCTATGTCTCTTTTCATGTAGTCCAGGGAGGTACATCTCAGGACATTCACACCAGCATGGACAATGACTGAGTCATATTTGTACTTGCCTTGGAGTGATCTGAGTGCTTGTGTTATGTGGTGGATCCTAACGCCCGACAGGTAGCTCACCGTGACTTTCTCCTTGGTCAGCCTGGTGAGCGGGACGTCAGTGTGCCTGACGATAGAGTCACGTATTACAAGTGTATCAGGTGTGTTGTTTAGCCTTAAGGGCTGTGACTGTTCAGCACACTGGCTGTGTGAGCTATGTGTTGCACGTGTTTTATTTTGGGGTAGCGGTTGCTTGGGTGTCTGCTTTGGAAGTCTCTGCTGCTTAGGCAGATTTTTATTTAGAGCCTCCGAGTATGTTTTTGTGTGTTTATGTGTTTGGTTTGCTGTCGTGGTAGGTCTATGTGAGACTGGAATTGTAGTGAGTGTGGTTTCCTTCTCCTCCTGACTGGTTTCGCCAGTACTGAGTTGAGAGAGCTTAGCCTCCAGTATGGCTATATGGTTGCATCTCTCACATGTGTTGGAATTTGTTGGGAGGAGGAGAGGGTTGTCTGTGTACATGAGGCAGTTGTAACATTGCCTCAAGATTCCCAGATTCACCAGCTGGACCAGAGAGGAGATTGACAACTGACCTTTGGACATGCTACAATAGTATTGGGAATTCCTTTATAATTGAAAAAAAGGGCTAATGGGGAACAAGGTACTCAAGTGGAGTTTGTGAGCGTGTAGTGCTTTTGATTTTTTAATGCTGACTTATATAATTGCTTTAGTGAGCAAGTGCCAGGTAACTTAAATGCAATGTGTTACAGGTAACTTAAATGAAAAAATGACAAACAGTAACTTTCTTTCAAGTGAAACAAGGAAATAAGTACAGTAAGCAATGCAGATATCACTAGAGATCCACAGAAGCGCTGAAAAGCCGCGTTTTAGGTGGAATTAGTGTTTCAGGGAAATAACAAGCCAACAACAAGCATACAAACAAAGCTAGATTCAGCAGGCCTGGATCTAGTCTATGCTACAGCAAACAAGGTGTATCAATTTCAGTAAGAAACAGTTCAAATATGCAGGCACTGTAAGCCTTTAACCAGAAATTCCCAGCTCAGAAGGGCAGAGTCCAGCCTCTCCTCCCACAAGAGTGCAGACCACGAACCTTCTTAATGTAAAATAACTGGCCTGAAGCCCAAGTGCTTAAACCAGAACTAATACACTTTTAGAATAACAGACACTGAGCCCTCAATCAGCAGTTCCCAACTTAGAAGGATGTAAGCTACCTGTTCTGCCACCACAGTGCAGACCACAAACCTTCTTAATGTAAAACAACTGGTTTGAAGCCCAAGTGCTTAAACTAAAAGGCTTAGAATGAGATACACCAAGCAGTAATAAATACAATTGAGTACTTTTAAGATGATGCAAAAGCAAAATAAAGTAGGAAGAAACACAAATACAGTAAAAGCAGATACATTTTTTTTTCAGAAAAGTAGCAAAAACAGTAGTAAAAACAATTCACACGCAGTGCAAGCTGGCACACTTGAGTATGTAGCAATATTAGTCCACACACAGTTTGAAAAAATGTAATTAAATTAAAAGGACTAAAAGCAAGTGCAGAAAGGGTTTATTAGGTAGAATGCGGTAAAGAGATGGGACTGGGGGAGTGTCCTAGATCAAATCTACAGTGGGGCAGGCACTGCAAAAAAACAGTTTCAACAGAAATGTGAGGAATCAGAGTGCAAATTATAAAACCAAAAAAATATATACTGATCTCTGTATATTTGCAGAACAGTAAGACAACAGATACCTAAGCAACAATTTAGTTTTATAATACAGAATAACACAGAAAAATATACTCAGCTCTATATATTTGCAGATAGTCTTGTAAGGCTGTCTCTCAACACTGAGGTTCCACTTTAAATGCAGGCTGCTGCTATTAACAGGTCAAATTAAGGGAACCTTGAGTTAACAACACACAAGCTATAGAAACCAAAATGAGGGGTGGGGGTGGGGAAGACAGTTTCAACAGAGATGTGAGGAATCAGAGTGCAAATTATAAAACCAAAAAAATATATACTGATCTCTGCATATTTGCAGAACAGTAAGACAACAGATATCTAAGCAACAATTTAGCTCTATGATACAGAATAATACAGAAAAATATACTCAACTCTATATATTTGCAGATAGTCTGGTAAGGCTGTCTCTCAACACACAGGTTCCACTTTAAAATGTTAAAAGAGGCAAAAGCAAAATAAGGTAATAAAGTAGGAAGAAACACAAATACATTAAGGCAGATGAAGTGCAAATTTTTTTTTTTTTTTTGTGATGGAGGAAACAGAGCAGATTAAGATACTATAGGGGAATGCCCTTCCCAAGAGATCTCTTTGTACACTGCAGAAGAGATGGGACTGGTAAGAGTATCCAAAATCAAAATATGATCTCACTGTACTCAGTTGAGTGAGCGAATGAGATGGGTCCAGGAGGAGTGTGCAAAAAGAGATTTGCAGCAGGGGCAGGGAATTCCAAAGCCACCCAAAATTAACACCACAACAAGAAACAGGGAGGGGGAGTGGGGAACTACTGCAGAAATTCAGAGACACACAATATTTACTGAATGCAAGACACACAATATTTACTCACTCAAATCTTAAATAAGTGCAGAAAATATACTTAAATCAGCTTATGTCCAGTTAATGTATGCAGACAAGTCTCAGTTGCCAGCAACTCAATTTAAAATGATTACTAGAAATGTAACCAACACAGATTTTAATGCTAGCAGAAACCCCCAAGCTAATTAACACTTAACAAATGAATTTCACAGCAGTCTAACAACTACTGCAGAGATTCAGAGACACACACAATATTTACTGAATGCAAGACACACAATATTTACTCACTCAAACCTTAAAAAAGTGCAGAAAATGTACTTAAATCAGCTTATGTCCAATTGTTGTATGCAGACAAGTCGCAGTAGCCAGCAACTCTATTTAAAATGATTACTAGAAATGTAACCAACACAGATTTTAATGCTAGCAGAAACCCCCAAGCTAATTAACACTTAACAAAGGAATTTCACAGCAGAGATTCAGAGACACACACAATATTTACTGAATGCAAGACACACAATATTTACTCACTCAAATCATAAATAAGTGCAGAAAATATACTTAAATCAGCTTATGTCCAGTTGATGTATGCAGACAAGTCTCAGTAGCCAGCAACTCGATTTAAAATGATTACTAGAAAGGTAACCAACACAGATTTTAATGCTAGCAGACACCCTCAAGCTAATTAACACTTAACAAAGGAATTTCACAGCAGTCTAACAACTACTGCAGAGATTCAGAGACGCACACAATATTTATTGAATGCAAGACACATAATATTTACTCACTCAAATCTTAAATAAGTGCAGAAAATATACTTAAATCAGCTTATGTCCAGTTGATGTATGCAGACATGTCTCAGTAGCCAGCAACTCAATTTAAAATGTCCCAGAACCATACAGCCAGGGGGTGGGGGAGCCCCTCCAGTTTTATAGCTGCAAGACCTGTTGGGGAAATTGAATGTTGTTGATTTTTCACGTCAACATGCCCTCTTTAGATCACTAAGTGCCCCTATCACCCTCCACCACCCCAGTCTTCAACAGCTTCTGGCAACTCTGCCTGGAATCACTTTATTGGCTATGCTTGACAGATGCTCAGTTACTTCATCAATGGTGCAGAGAAAGCCAACACACTGTAGCTATGCTTCTAATTGCCCTTGGGCAGATAGCCTACTATCTATCTGTGATCCTTTAAAGTGCAGGCCATCACAGCCATAATATGTGAATAAACAGAGTTTTCAGATCACTATATACAGTGAAATATCGCCATGTAGTCAGAAAACAGTTAAGTACAGCAAGAACATACAGAACACTGATACTTAATCACTCCAAAAGCCTATCTTGGAAGCTAGAAGACTTGTATAAGTTTAAGGCTTTCTATTGCTTACCAGTAGGTTACCTACAGGAAAGATGAGAAACAAGCACAGATGGGAAACATGCATGCAACACTGCCATACTGGCTTATGTGTCAGCCTTAGGCTTTGGAGTACTGGCCAAGGCTATTGGCACCCCCATGGTGCCTTTTTTAGGAAAGTCTCAAAGGTGAATCCCACCTCCATAAACAGCACATTAGCAAAATCAATGAGGGTTATGCTACTAAATACCAGGGGTTGTAATCACAACATGCATGCACTCACAGCACTCCTCAGTATGGACAAGGTCAACATCTGTGCAGTAACTGAGACCTGTTTTAAGGCTCCTGAGAGCACACCAGCACTACCAGACTACAATCCATACCACACATTTTGGACACAAAACATGGACTGACACAGACATGGAGGGGGTGTATCCATATTCATTAGGGATACCTACACCTCCAGATTAGTGAGGCAGCATGATACCTCTGAGATCATCCATGTGCAGCTAACATCAGCCACAACTACAATGCAAACTGTGGCCTGCTACAGATCACCCTCCATGACCCAGGACCACCACTCAACCTACCTGGAGACAGTGGAAAACATGACAGTCCTACCATACACCCTGGTATTGTTCGATGTCAACTACCCTGCCATTAACTGGGAAACTTACTCAAGTACTCACTTCCAGGCCGAGCGCTTCCTGGAATTTATCACCTCATATGCCCTGTATCAGATGGCAAACTCCCTAATGAGGGGTGGAAACATACAAGAAGTGGTAATCACAAACATGGGTGACAGGTGTACCACAGCAGAGATAAACCGGTCACTGGTTAGATCTGACCATGAACTATTCAATGTTTCCACACCCAACCATCTCCCCCACCCACAGAAACCACAGTGTATACCTTTCCTACAGCTAAATTCACACTACTAGAGACAGGGGTAGGAGGTTTTGCAGCCCCCATGCTAATGGAAAACATTGCTCAAGATACAGACAGATTTACAAATGCACTCTATAAGCACCTACAAGGATGTATGGATCGTGTCATCACTGGTAAACCAAGACTCACTCCTCCTAGACAAGGACACCAGTCTGGTGGACCCCTGCAATAAACAGGCTATACAACAGAAGTAGGACAGTAGTCCAGAAAAACAGCAAATCTCAAGAAGGGCAGACATCCATGACCAGTATTAGTAAGAAACGTAGGTCCCTTATGAAATCATCCAAGGCTAACATCAATAGGAAAATAGGCAAGGAATCGAAAGATAACCACAAAGCCTTCTTTGGCTATGTCAAGGATCTAAGTGGTAATACACAGATTTGCCGGTGCAATATAACACAAAATATACTGACCCTACTGATATCACCAACATCCTTGCAGATACATTCAGTGCAAACTTCAACCCCTAAAGAGCCCACAACAATACCCGAAAAGTACAGTATCCCAGACTTCAGAGACACACAGGTAGAAATGGCCCTCTCTAACAGCAATACACAGCGTCAGTGGAGGCAGATGATGTCCCAGACTGCATCCTGCAAACACTACAAGACAAACTGGCCCCCCACCTAATTAAGCTTTTCAACTTCAGCCTCTCCACAGGCTGCATGCCCATACAATGGTGCGTGGCAACGGTTATTCTACTCCACCAAGGTGGAAATACAACTGACCATGGTAACTACCACCCCATAAGCCTGATTAGCCTGGTCTGCAAAGCTATGGAGCGCATACTCATGACACTCATTAACAGAGACATTGGTAACCTCCAAACACATGACCCAACCCAGGTCAGCTTGGTTGAGTGCATTTCATACCCATTGAACCTGTTTGATGTCTTACAGACAGTCAACAAGACGTTACATGAGGGGAGAGGTGGTTCACACATACTACCTGGACCTCGCCAAGGCTTTTGACACCATTCTCCACTCAGGTATTATTGATAAACTCACCAGCCTGTACATACACCCATACATCAAAGGATGGGTCGCCAACGGGCTTACACACAGAACCCACATGGTATGACTAGTGGTATCCAGGTCCAATTCTTAACCAGTCATGACTGATGTCCCACAGGACTCAGTCCTGGGACCCCTACTGTTTGGCATATACTTCTCAGAGGTACAGGAAAACATAGTTGGACTACGGCAGACCATGTTTGGCAATGACTGCAAACTGGGAGCCATGCTTGACCGTCCAGCTGACAAAGACATCCTTCAAGGGGCCTTACAGAGACCAACACAGGGTGTCAAAGTCATGGCCTCCAGCTAAGTACCAGACTCTGCATGGTCATTCCATTGTGGAATATTAAGCACTCACATATTAACATATAAGTGTCAGCCACTTTAATACAGACGAGTTAATAGGGTATCTGGGGACTAAGGTAGATAGTGATCTCTCCTTTGACAATCATATCTCCAAAGTAGTTAGGACATTTTTATATGTAGGCCATCTGATTACTAAAGGGTTCACATCTAGATATACTGAGGTTATAGTGCCCCTTTACTCATCACTCATCAGTCCCATCATAGAGTATAATAACCCATTTGGGATGTACCTCAGAAGACACATCCAATAGCTGGAAGGTCCATGAATGTACCTCGCCAAGAGTATTACTGGCCTCAAATATATGTCCTATGCAGCCAGACTGAATAAACTACTACTTTAATCAGTGGCATCTCATTTACTCAGAGATGATCTCTGCTGGCCAACAAAGCCATGTCAAATTCAGGCTTAATGGATATGCTCCACCTATGGGAATACATGTCACAGTGAGCCACATGCTGTAGTGAGCTGAACCTTGCCACAACAATAACTGGAAGATGCTGGATGGACAGATTCCTGTCATAGACACTCCCCATGCTTTGGAACAACATCCCTAATTACATTATACAGAGCCCCTCACTAACACTCTTCAAGAGGAACCTTGAAGAGTGGATGGGGAACAGTAGATACACCCCAAGGATCCTGCCATTGGCTCTGCTCCACAGAGGGACAGTTAATAAATCAATGGGATGGCAAAAGCTGACACATTTTGGCTAGGCTTATGAATGCCCTCAGGCAGTTAACCAAGTACCTACCTATGAGCGTATACATACAGTATCAGTGCATGCTGATAGCTTAATTTACTGTTCAGGTGTTGACTTACTTTGCGCCAGTAGCAGTTGTGTGTGCAATAGTTAAGGGCTGCCTATGTTGGATGCACACAGTAGACTACCTATACATGACAATTTACAGGTAGTCTCGTGTGTGTGCCGTCTATTTTTACTGTGTGTGCAGGTGGAGAAAGGTGTCAGTCCCTAGGTGCCTACACTGTCAGTGTGTGTGCTATACGTTCCCTCCTTGCCAAGGCATGGGCTTACTGGACACGCCTCCATCTGCCTACTGGGGCTGGCTCAGAGTGTTTGTGGTCTGACTACCTCTGTGCCTGTGGTGCCCTTGCCAATGGTGGTGGGCTGTGAGGGCCTTCACCATTCTGTCCCTGCTGCAGCTGTTTCCGCAGGATCATAATTTGTAGCATGGCAGATACTATGAAGATGTGGGCACAAGTGCCTGGAGAGTATTGCAAGGCTCCACCAGATATGTCCAAGCAACGGAACCATGATTTAAGCATTCCAAACACACGCTCTATGATGATTCTGGCTTGTGCGTGTGCCTCATTATGGCATTCCTGCATGGGTGTGTGTGCATTTCTGATGGGAGTCATCATCCATGGTTTCAGTGCATAACCAGCATCCCCCACCAGGTGCCCATATGGGATGCCTCCCCCTGGCAAATACCTTATACAGCTGTGAGGCATGCCAGATGTGGGAGTCATGATAGCTTCCAGGGCTGCCAGCATGCACATCCATGATAATGCCCTGGGTATTACACATGACCTGGCAGTTAATGGACGGGTATCCCTTGCGGTTTATGTAGTGCCTACCCTGCTCACCGGGTGGTGACTTGATGTGTATGTGCATGCAGTCTATTGCACCCAGTACCTCCGGGTATTCTGCCACATGGTGGAAGAGACACATATTGCTGGCCAACTCCTTCTGCATTTGGGGGAAGTATATGTGCTCATTGGCATGTGGTAACATGGCATCCAGGAACTGGTGAAGTACCCTGGATGCTGATGACTGTGAGATCCCCATGATATCCCCAGTTGGCCATTGAAAGGTATCTGTAGCTAGTATTCTCAGGCTTACACATACCTTTGTATCCACTGGGACGGGTTCCCCTCTGTTTGTTTTGGCTCTGAGGTGTGGCCGGCACAGCTCCACAAGTTGCTGTAGGGTGTCCCTGTCCACCCTGTAACACTCTACCATCTCCAGATCATGTAGCCCCTAGTAGGTTACCCTGGGTCTGAACACTCTTCTCCTCCTCTGGTGGTTGTGTGCATCATCCTCCATACCATCTTCAGTCTCCAACACATGCTGATGGATCAAAGCTATGGCAGCCCCTAACATGTACATACTAAAAGTTGCCCGTCTGTATACACCAATGGTGCAAAGTGTGTATGAATAAGCAAGTGTGTGTGAGGTGCTTTCATACTTTATAGTATTTTGCTATGTATGCTGCTGATGTAATTGGATGTGTATGAGCAATTCCAGCTGAAGGGTATCTTAATTATGGGTGAGTATTGCAAGTGTGGGGCCTTTAGTGTGGAGTTATGCTTGCCTGCCTTGATTAATCTGTTGCCCTTTAATTCACTTTTAAACCTGGATCCTCTTCCATTATCATTCATGCAGCCACCTGTCGTCTTTCTTATTTTGTACTTTCCCTACCCAGTCATGTGTTGCACAATGTGTCTTGTAGCTGATATACTGCAAATACGCTTTGTTCTGCTGTGCCACTTTACTGTTTTCTTTGCAGTACAGCCCCTCCCCTTTCCTGTACTGCAGGTAGCTGCTTGCAGCCTTGTTAGCTGTTGTCAATGGCCCACTGTAGGTTCCTGGGTGTTAATTAGTCATTTGTACTCCAATTTCCCTGCTGCAGCATTTCCTCATTTCTTTCCTATATCCTTCCTGTTTCAGCTCTGGTGTGTGCCACGCAAACCCATTTACCTGGTTTAAGTGTGTTTTCATCTCCGTTCACATGCATACTCGGTTACCTTGTGTACTCTCAGCTAAGCAAAGCTATAGCCAGTTCGACACACCCCTCTCCTGCAGCTTTGCTTAGCTACGGGTAAACTGCTTACAGCAAAGGTGACACACTCCTCTCTTGATGTCATCTTTATCTCAAGGGCACACCTTGGTGTTATAATGCTATGCTGTGAGGTGCATCCTTACACCAGTGGGGAATCTGTGATTCACTATTACTCCTCTCATTTGCATGGCATTGCCTACTAATTCCTAGCTACTGCGCATAACACTGTCACAGCCCCTTAGCAAGCCTTGCACCATGGTGTGGTGTAGCATGCCTGCTATTCACTATTATGGGGAAATCATGAGATGTGTTACATTGCAATTTTATTCTATATTTTTCTATTTTCCTTGCAATCCCGTTTGCACGCCGCTGCCCTGCACTTTCACTTCGCGATAGTGTGAATATAAATATTAAATGTTAATTTTATATTTTGTACATTTTTTTATGCTAGTGGCTATATATTTAGCCATTGGCATATATTAACAATATAATACATGTGTTTGATCGGCTGTCATGGCTCCGGTTTTATGTTTGCAAAAATGTAAACCGTTTTTTTACGGTTTACATTTCTGCATGCTTACCCTACACCTGCACCACTTCCTGGATTACTACATACCTTCATTTGTATGCTACACTGCTGCAACTGGGGTAATTAGCATACAAGGCCTGGGAGCTGTGCGGGCATAGCGTACGCAGGTAGTGCACGTGGAAACAGCTCGTATCTGGATCGCTCGCTGGCCATATTTGGTGTTGGAACGCCAATGCTATGCCTGCACCTGGCGCAAGCTTCATGAATCCCGGGGACGGTCTTAC
This sequence comes from Protopterus annectens, assembly GCF_019279795.1. Taxonomy (NCBI): domain Eukaryota; kingdom Metazoa; phylum Chordata; order Ceratodontiformes; family Protopteridae; genus Protopterus; species Protopterus annectens. Next base: position 1,883,905,894 of record NC_056728.1, on the reverse strand, counting down.
ACACATAATTATTACATGCAATGAGTCATACTAATTTTATTTACATATTGTTCACTTTATGCCATTGCAAGCACATTTTACATTACATACCATCATTACTATGCTTAACATAATTTACTCACAGAGTATTTGAGTTTTTTTTTAGAAATCATTAACGATAGATGTGTTGTGAAAGTTATATTTGTAATTGTCATTTATATTTAGTCTTACATTAGTATAGGCAATTGTGTGACAATACTACTTCTGAACCCCTTCAGTAAAGTTATTTATAAACTGGAAACTGGATTTCTGTCTTGCATCACCTGTTGTTTTTATTCATGTTTATTATAATTATACCTTCTGCCACAGTGCTAAGTATTTGACAGGTGCATTTTCTTCACTCCGTACTGTCCAGAGTTCTGACAGTCATCCACTGACATCAGGCTCATTTGTGCTACTGAAGGCAGCTGAAATGAAATGTTTCCATTTTGCCTTCAGACATTTCATTTTTGCCTTCAGACATGAACCATCATTCTGCACTTCAAGTAGCATACAAATGCATGCACCATGCATATGTGTGTGTGTGTGTGTGTGTGTGTGTGTGTGTGTGTGTGTGTGTGTGTGTGTGTGTGTGTGCGTGTGCGTGTGCGTGTGTGTGTGTGTGTATGTGTGTGTGTGTGTGTGCGTGTGTGTGTGTGTATCAGAGCACATACAGCATTAACCTGACACATTCAGCTTAACACCTGCTTGTCATCTTATAACTTCCAATTGTGGTACACATCATCAGGCCTTCATATAATGACAATTATTGAGAAATGGGACACACAGCAGATGTTATTAGCCCATTTTCGACAGAGCATATAGAAGTAATAATGACATACAGTTAAAAAAAATTGTTACTCTAATAATCACTACACAGGAGATATGGATAAATAATCCAGCATATATTATGCATATTTTCACATTTCTCTTGTTGCTGATTTTCTGTTATCACACTTTAGAAACTGTCAAATTTTACATTGTGCATTTCAAAAATTGTTATTAATAATATGAACAGCTGAATTTCCAACAACAAAAGATTTGGAACAACAACTCACAAGGACTACAGATAACATATTTAGCATGTATCAGACAGTCTTAGGTTGCTCATTTCATGTACAAAATTATGCATCAATGCTTAATCTACATTAGTAAAAGTATCAATATTCTAGATTTCAGCCCACCATTATTTCTACTATTCTGCTTAACTCAAAGTATTTATAGCTTGTTCCACAGTGATAATGATTTGACAGTTGCAGTTTCTTCATTCAGTACTGTCCAGAGTGCTGATGGACGTACACTAGAACCAGTCTCACTGATGGCATTCCAAATTAAAGTTTTTGTCCTGGAAAGTGAACCATCGTTCACTGCTAGAGACTGCTGACTGTCAACTATGTGCAATGCCAAGTGGTACACAAAGAATGAAGTCAAATATAAGATTATTTTAAATTCTCTTTGTTGTGGTTTCTCAACTTTGCTGTCTTATAACATGAAAATATGCATATTAGAAATCAGTATGCTCACATCAACAACCCCGTCAGGAAGAACCTTAAAATTATTGCATTAACATCATACATTTGATATTAATTTCATTATTTAACACAGAGAGAGGCATATTACGAAGAAGAAAAAGTAGATTACATATACTCAAGATAAGACATTATATTCCCTTACATTAAAGGTCCAATATAAACATTTCTCACAGTTTTTCTTTGTAATTTCCCAGTAGATGTGTAGATGAATGGGATATTTGCAACAGTTAGGCTATTAATTCTTGTCACAATAGTAACAAATGTTTTCAGCAATACAGTTGCTTTCTTCTCTTTTGTGAGCTCCATTCTCTTTTTTTTTCTAACATGAATGCAATGTTATTTGGATTTATTGTGATGTGTGTTTTTGTATTTAACTGTTAAGTACTTCATTCAAATTACACACAACTTTTTACTTATTCTTCTTTCGGCTTTTCCCGGTTAGGGGTCGCCACAGCAAATCATCTGTCTGCTCATGACTGGCAGTGGAGTTTTACGGTGTCAAGTTGCCAGCCCAGCGCCCAACCTTCCACAAAAGGCACACACACACTCACACCTAGGGCCAATTTAGAGTGTTCAATCCACCTACTGCATGTCTTTGGGATGTGGGTGGAAATCGGAGCACCCAGAGGAAACCCATGTGACCACAGGAAGAACATGCAGACTCTGCACAGAAGGCACCCCAGCCGAGAATCGAACCAAAGAACCTCTTGCTGTGAGGCAGCAACGCTAACCGCTGCACCACCGTGGCCGCCCCATACATGACATTTTACTCAGAGGTACAGATTGGTCATAAGCATTTAATAATAAAACTGTTATAAAGGTTATCACTTAAATCAGTCAATGTAATCCTGAGTTTCTGATAACTGTATTCTCCCTGAAACATCAAACAGGCAGAAGTGTGAAACACTTAATTATTCCTGCACTAAGACAAATCATACACACTTAAAAGTCCTTAGCAAGCAACACTTCTCAGTGCTTGTCCTTGTTCTGTTAGGGCAGGTGCATGGCATCATGTAGGTCCTCACACCATTTATGACTGCTCAAGACTTCATGCAGATTGTGTGATTCATGAATGACAATTAATTGATACCTGATTTTCATATTCACAGTGCTCACATGGGTGATTTTGCACTATATAAGCTCATTGTGTTAGTAAGGTATTTGTATCATAGCAGGGGAGACTGTTTAGTTCCAGCGACTTTGAGACTACTGTAATTGCAATTGATTGGGTACTTTCATACAGATTCTGTGAAGGTATATGATGTTTGTTTAACAATTAAATTTTTCAGTACTAGTGATGGCTTGCATTTCACATAGCATTGGGTACTTTCTGCAGTATTTCCATTGCTGTTGTTATAACACATGTAGCATTCACTTCTTTTAAGTAAACTCAGATAAAGTTACTTGCCTTTATGGAAACATTTCTGTGAGAATTTGATCTGATCTAATAAAAAAATGTTATATGACTACTAGCAACAGCAAGATTAAGTTGTAGTCCAACAAATCTGTTAATCATGTGATATATTCCTGATATCAGTTAAAGTTTGTCCCAAATGGTAAACATGTTTATATTTCCTACATTATAATCCATACTTTTTGGTAGTGTTAGTATAGTGGACTCCTTCTTATCTGGTCTCGCTGGGACCGGACCTTAGGGTGGATAAATGAATGGCTAGTTAATCTAAAAAAAGCATACAAAATAGCTTTCATAGGTTGTAAATCAGATTTAAAAATATATGTATATATGGTGTATATAAATATTTATTATACATTTATTTATTTAGTTGAAAAAATCAGTAATTTTCATTTGTCTCAGAGTACGGTGCTGTGTAGTTTTTCCTAGAATTGGCAACAGAAATTTGATTTGTGGAAAAAAAATCTTGACGAAAATATGTCCGGTTAAAGCAGAGTCTAGATAAAGCGTGACCGGATAAGAGGGAGTCTGCTGTATGTATTACAGACTTACATAATCTTATCGTACTTAAAGAGTTCTATCATTGCTTTTGTTGATTTATTTATTTTTGGGGGTAGGGGATTTTTTAGTTGTGTATTACATGTGTGTAGTCCTAGAAAGCCATATGTTTAATTTCTGTTCAATATGCCTGAATACATTCATGTTTTTTTTTGTCAGTCACTTTGCTTAATTTTCTGACACATATACTTGCTTGCCTCATTTGTCATCACATACAGGGATATGGCTCTCAGAAATCTGATCCACAAAAAACAACATTCTCAGATGCTAAGAAAGAAGTCTTAATACAGGCACTCCATCGATATGGATACATATTAGAAAAAATCAGTGCTAACAAGTCCATTTGTGAGTGCATCTTGGCTGCAGGTGGTCAAAGATGTCAATGCTGTGGGTGGCCATGGCCATAATTATGGCAGCATCAGACATATGGCAGGAACATGATCATCAAAGCCAAAAAGAGAGCTGCTGCTATAGCATGGGAATAGAGGGTTACTACTGGTGGTGATTCTGCTACTGAACCACCACTGACTGAGATGGAGTAGTTCCTATCTGCTCTAAGTGAGCCAGACAACTCATTTGAGGGACAGGGAGGTCAGATTAGTACTTGACATATGTGCTGAGGTAGAGTATGACTTAGGGGTGTCTACTGGTGAAGCTCCAGGTATAACATAATAATAATAATTATTATTATATTAAATATTAGGGGAGTAGGGGAAGAAGGAGTAGAGAGAGATAACGGGCGAGATAAAGTGGAGGAACAAATGTGTATCAGATCTGTCTTAATATGCATAAGTAGTTCATGTTGCTGTTTATTGTGTCATTTGCATTATAATTTTTATCATCCATCTTTCACCTCCATTTCCTCTGTTTAGGCACATCTGGTACTGACTTTCTGTGATCACCTGTAAATGGTAAGACCCTTTATTCTATTACTGAAGAGAAAGTTGCTTTATGTCTACACTAATTCACTTTTTAATTACACTTGCATCTAGTTTTGCTTAACTTCAGGTTTATGTATTATAAGTTTTATCTTTTGTTCTATTTTCTCTTTCTGTCTTTGTTGTTTTAAATAATTGTTATCACAGGTGAACCTACCGCTGGCACTATGTAACTCCTACCACCTGATGTCAGCTTTAAGCTAGCCTCAAATTATGATGATGGCAGAGATGGAGCACAGTCCGGGGATGCAGATGGTCAGTCTGACACTGAGGATGTGGCTCCCACATTTTGGATACATCCACGTGTGCAATATCCTCTGCCTCTAAGCCAGAACCATGGCATATTGTGCAAGCCTACATCTGCTAAGATCAACTGTGGCAGCTGGTTCTTCCTCAAACTCATTATTTGTATCTGCTGGAAATGCTGGCCCTTTCTGTTGTCTGGGGAACTGTGGTCCTTGGTCTTGTTGCCCTTGTTGCACCTGTTTCTTAACAATTACTTATGCAACATGGCACAGACAGACTGTGTGTGTTTAACCACAGTGGCTGTGTTGTACTGTAGGTACCAGCTGATGTGACTAGACACCAGAACCTTGATTTAGGAAAGCCAGACAGATGTTCTGTAATACTCCTAGTTGCTTGAACTTGGGCATCATTATATGCTTGCTTAGTGGAGTTGTGAGGATTATTCATAGTTGTCATGAACAATGGTTCCAATGCATAACCTGCATCCCCTGTTGGATGTCCTTTTGGGCAGTCACCCCTAGCAATGCCATATGTGTGAATCATGAAAACTGCCAGGATTGCACACATTATAGATGATCCCTTTGGCAATATAGACCATGTGACTGTTGTTAGAATGGTAGCCATTCCTGCTGATGTATCTCCTTGTTCAGCAAGTGAGGCTTCTATTTCTATGGGTGTGTAGTATATGGCCCCAGAACATCAGGGAAGTGTTGTATGGCATAGATTTGCTGCACGGTTGTTTCTTTCTCTTCTGGGGTATGTGGAAACCAGATTTGTTAATTTGCATGTTGTACCATTGCATGTAGAAATTAATGTAATTTTGTATACCCTGAAGCTTAGGATACCCTTGATATATCCCTTATGTGCATGCAGAGCAGAGCTGTTTATAGAATACCAAACAGAGCACTGTTGTAAGTGCTTCACACACAAGTGCTTAGCTTGAAGTATAGATGTTCATAAATCTGTCCCTTTTATCATCTACATGCCTTCCAGAAATTATACAAATGATGCAAACACGCATTCACTCACATATGCCGACAGAAAGATAAACACACACATGCTCATCCACTTTCATGCACGCAGAGAGAAACAAACACACACACACACACACACACACACACACACACACACACACACACACACACACACACACACACACACACACACACACACACTTTATTATTTTAAATTTCTTTTCTTTTTTTTTTATTTTACACTCACTAAACAGCAAAAGCACTGCTTAGTGAGCATAAAATAATGATGGCTTTTAGTAGACTTTCAGTCCAAGCTCCATGGCAGCTTAATGCAGTGAAATGAAGTGGCAGATTCATTTTAGATGCAAGTATTACCTGTAGATTAACAGCTTGCTGGAGAACGTTCATTCTCCAATCAGCATGCGATCTAGAGGTTAACCATTCTCTAAGTATAAGATATATATATATATATATATATATATATATATATATATATGTACACACACACACACACACACACACACACACACACACACACACACATATGCCAGTATGTGTGCATGCATGTGTGTGTGTGTGTGTGTGTGTGTGTGTGTGTGTGTGTGTGTGTGTGTGTGTGTGTGTGTGTGTAAAAGCAAATGCGCAAAAGGCAGACTCAGAACTAGTTAGCTAGTTGTCACCTATGTACAGAAAGCTGTTTAATACAGTATTTTGCAGTAAAAGAGAAATTCTTGGTAAAGGTCATAGTATGAGTGTTTTTAAAGTATATTTGACCCAGTTTTCAATGTAGGATATAATGCAAATGAAAAAGGAAATAGCCACTCATATCAGCTCACTCATGCTTTGATAGTAATTATCCTAAAGGTAGAGTGATCTAAACATCTGACCTAATAAACTGTATAGATAATGAACTAGAGTTTTCAGAAATCCATGGAGCACCACTATGTATATAACAATAATAATACTTAGTGAAGCATAGAACAACTGTGCACAAATAATGAATGAAATAAACCAACTCCCTGATTAATAACACCATATAAAACTGCATCCTCCATTATTGCAGCTACTGAGTTAGTTATGTTTAATATGCAACAGCATCTTGAGGCTTATAGACCTTGTAAAAAAATATTAAAGCAAAGTGACATCATGTTTAAATGATTAAAGCCCTGTACTGAGGCAGCATCTCTCAATTCATAAGCAATATGTTGCCCTCTGAGACTGTAGCACACTGAACCTAATCAGTTTGCTGTCTAAACTAAGCACTAATGAAACAAATGAAGCACGGTGCAAGTATGATAGCACTTAGAACATAATCATTCCATTGCTCAAATACAGCTTAATAAAATGATGCACACTAGCTGTGTGATATCAGTTATGTCCCAAGGAAATAATCTCATAGGGAAAGAAAACAAAAAGTTACTTTATAGTATAGTCAGGAATCATGCAACAATCAGCACCTTAGTATTAATGCACATAGAATCATATTTAGAGAAAGAACGCCTTATAATGGACAAGAATAGATTACAACCCTAGTATACACAGGAGCTTTCATACAATAAATGAATGGATGATAAATAACATTATGAAGTGAGATTGTCACTGTTGAAGTGACACCCTGACACCATGTGCAAAAATTGGAATAACGGGTTGTGGATGGATGGATGGATGGATGGATGGATGGATGGATGGATGGATGATTGGACAGATTGCATGCTTTGTCTAAGAACAAACAAGCATTTTGTTAAGCCTTAAAAATAAAACTAGCATAAAGGAGCATCTTTCAGACTTGCAGTGATATTCCAAGCATGCAAGTTCTTTTTCCATCAGTTTATTATACTGATTCTTTCTTATCATAAAGAATATTCAAAGGGCCATGTCTTTATAGTATTATCACAAATTGCAAGCAAATAGTAGTACATCTCAGTGCTCTGCAAATGTAAAATGCTTGTCATTTATGGAAAGACTGAACTTCAGATGTAAAAGATTAATGGAGCCTGGGTTAGGTCAAGTACCTTGGTACTGTTCAGATGGTATCTAATGTATACATTATTAGCAAACAACAGGACTTTGACTGGACAGCCTCCTTGGAAAAGCTTTCAGTGAGTTTTATGAAGATTTACAGTAAGATTTCTCCCAAATAGGTGGCAGTCATCATAACACTCATTCAGCCTTATTGCACTCTCTTGCAATAAGCATTCCCTTTTGGTGTGCCCTAATTGGCCTTTCCAAACCTGGCTGCATCACAGACATAGATGCACATTTTCAAGGCTTTTCTGCTGCAGATGATTTGATTACAACTTTGATGGCTCACAATGATATTGAATCTTCCTGATGTTCACTTCATGCTGTTGTAACTGCACTAGACGGAGCATCCCCGTGGTCCTGCAGGAAGACTGTGTTATACTTCTGCTTACTCTTCATGATTTCAATTAGTTGGCCTTCTTTGTCCTGCCTGGTTATGTAGAAGAAATTATTTTAGTCCTCAGAGTTATGCAGAATACATGTTTTTAGTTCGCAGAACAGTGGAAGTTATTGAGTTTTATGAAGGCTATATCTGTGGACATGTTTTCTTGGTACAACTGATGATTTTCTGAAGCATAATTTTAAAAATCTGTATAGTTCTGCTATACAGTGTAAAAGTGAACAAAGTATAGGCATATATATTCACCACTCTAGCACTTACATTATTAAAGCCATGAGGTGACAGTAATCTCAATAGAATAATAAGGTGAATGATGGAGTAACATGTCAAAGCTCATACATAGATGAAACTGTGAATGGTCAGACGGAAAAAAGTGGGCTTGAGTGGCCAAAATCAGCTCACCCATCCTGATGAGAGAAAGGCAGTTAGCCCTGGTATGTTAAACATGTTTACCAATGAGTGCACAATTCCTCATGGAAGTACCTGGGCAGATGTCTGCTAATGAAATCTCTGCTCGTACTATTGAGATGAGGAAGTAGTTGTGTGGGAGCAAATGTCACTGCAAAACCATGCAGCCATTATTTCTTTGAACTAAGAGCTTGTCTGTTCCCCAATGCCTAATTTTCACACATATATGTATATAGATAGAGATATATAGATATATGTATGTGTGGATAAAAAGTCTAACAGTGCATAGTAGGATTACATTGAATAGACTAACATTTACAGGTTCAAGATGCTGTGGGATTACACTCAGAATTTGGAAGAAGTAGATTTGTGTAGATTTGTGTAACTGATATTCAGCTATTTGTTCTTTGAATAAAGATGGTACATCTATGGTAGGTATTGCTTTATTGTGCTACTTTTGTGAATGTAGATGTCTGTGGCATGCTGATTTGGCCAGAATTTTTCATTACGTCATCTATATCACAATGTGTTGTTCCAACCCTTCCTGCACAATTAACAGACATGAGATCAATGTCTCATAACCCTGATTCTGGGCAAACTTTTCTTTACTGCAGACAAGACTATTTTATTTATTTATTTGTTTGTGTGTGAGGCTGGGGGTAGAACCATCATAATATATACAACTCCCCAACAAATATCTGCACCATTTGTAGCCATTAAGTATATGCCCCCTCTTGTCTGTCAAGATGCTCCCTCTGTTGCATTCTCTGTGTTTAGTACATATTACATTTTTATTTATATTGTTAATGAGGGTAGAATATTGATTCAAATGAGTTACTAATATAGCCCAGAAGCACTGTTTGGCCAAATGATTTATTCAGAGTTACAGAGCAGACACATGGAGTTGGAAGGAATCAAACTCCCTAGCTAAGATTTAAGAAGCAGCTCATTTATAATCCAGAGCTTTCATCCTCTGTGCTAACTCCAAGACAGTCCTAAAACTGTAACAAAATCACATAAAACATAGAATGGTAGCAAACTGGAACCAAATCTAATTTAAAGGTGAAAAGATTCAGTCATAAGAAAGCCATGCTAGTGCCCATTACCAATTCAGAAATAACAAGCACATGATCAAAACAGTGAAGTTATAGAAACTGGCATTCCATGCAGTGCAATGGGGATGGGGGATGGGGTGAGGGGGCTAAAGATGTGATCTATAATTTCTGAGATACTAGAGAGGCAGGAAGTGCATCACTAACCAAAGTGAATGCCTCAACGTGGAAAGAGAAAGCGGAGGCTTGAGCAATAACTTTCAGATGCCCCTGAAAGGCCTACATATGAAATGAGATAGTTGAGGCTTGAGGAATGAATTTTAGATGCCCTCAAAGAGGAGCAGGCAAGTTATACAATGAAGTGAGAATGAAGATTATTGCACGGGTTGTTTTCAACAAGATGAAAAATGGTGGTATTAAATAAAGACATTGCCAAGAAGTAGCCAGAAGGTTTTTGGAAATTATGTAATCCTGCGGCATGCCCTTTTCAGAAGAGTTAGTTGAAAAAGCAACTGATGGAATTGGATCAATCTTTGTGAAATAGGACACTGTTGTCTATATACCAAAAATTCAAAGGGGAATGTATAGCAGCAAACACCAATAATAAGTGAAATACAGTGCTAAAAGTAAGTTTAAACTCACAGAAATAAATTCAAATCCTTTAGTGAAATCACAGTTAAGTACTTTCATCCTTACCAGTCAAGACTTCATCAGAACTGACAAGAAACTTGCAGTCCACCATAAAATGCCATTCAAAATGCCATATGATAGTCATGTAACATTGTACAAAAGACGTTTGCCAATATATGTCAAAAAGTAAATAAAGAAACAGAATGCTAAAAAATGTAAACATATTTGAATATTATGCTTTTTTGTCATATACAGGTTTAAAAGTTATACTTTTGCATCTCTCAGCTGCAGTACACAGGATATCAATATATTGTCAATAAATTCTAGGAGAAATCAGCATCTAAACTTAGTTTCCAAGTTAGTTCCCTGAACTCTGTCTCGATTTCCCAGGGACCGCCACTAGTGTTAATGGGAACATTTGGCCAATACAAAAAAAAAAATTCAAAACCTGAGGCTTACATATAAGGTAATGCCTGTAAACTGTGTTTGTATCTTTTTTAATAGTGATGTCCTGCATGCACTTGTAAATTCACCTCCTTAGTGTTCATTTAGTATTTCCTATGTGAAAAGAGGCTCATGACAAACAGCTGGCCACATAAATAAGACTAGTACACTTAAAGTGCTTACTAAACATATAGGTTTTGTTTCAGGCAGCAATAGTAACTTTGCTTCCTTCCAAAATATACTAGAACATGGTTCCCTGCTTTTTGTTAGTCATGGTGATGCTCTCCACCCCTCTTTCAGGCTTCTCTTTAATGTTTTTGTCTATTTTGTATGATCCAAATGCCCTACCATGTCTGGAAAGTGGGAAATGTGCTAACATTTTTGTTCAAAATGTTTTTATCCCCCCAGATTCTTTGTTGAATTTTAATGTTATTGCCTTCTCATGGTTTGCACACAGTTTTCTTAGGAGCAGCAAATTCCTTTCCTTGTGAAAAGACTGGTATATATTTTGAGCCAAAAATATTTCTTATGTCATCTTGGATGGTTTCTAAAATGTTTGTAGGGTAACCATGGTCTAAAACATGTCATATAGGTTATTGCTTTCTTTGATACAGGTATCATAATCAGAAGTCATATCTGCCAGCCTAAAATATGGGCCTTTCACCAAACTTGTTTGGAAGTGGGTGGTTATACTGTTGTAATGAAGACAGTTGGAGAAAGTTGGCTCATGGTATAGGTTTCAAAGAAAACTTCATTCCAATTTGTTTTTTTTCTCAATGTGATATCTAATAAGTTAATTTAATCATGAGAAGGATGGTGTGTGAATAACGAAAAGGTGAAAATGTTTGGATGGATTTTAAAAATTCATTTAACTTGTCCACTGTGTCAGACCTCAGTAGGTACATGTCATCCTGGAATCTGGAAAACCTAATCCAACAAAAAGCAAATGAAGAGCTAAAAGTGTAGTTCTTATCCATGTCTACAACACCCTGTTAGCATAAATGGGGGCACATGCCATTCTTGCCACCCCCTGAATTTCTTTTTAGAATTCTCCTTCAAAGAACAGGTCATTGTTGTCCAACAAAATTTCGATGAAGTAATGCATCAATCTGATATCCATATTAGACTGGACATTACAGTGGGTTAGGACTCCTTCAAATAACGCCAGACATTCATGGTGTGGTATGGCTGAAAATTCATCAACAACATCCATGGTGATGAAAATCAGGTCCTCCATGCAGCATTTTTTGATCAATACCTCTTAAATAATTGCAAGAATCTCTTAACAAATAAGTATGTTTTGTGATGACGAGTTTCAATTTTTTTTCAATAAATGCCATCAGAGAATATGTTTTTGACCTTTCATCTGCTACAATGGGCCTCATGGAAGAGTCTGAAATAGACTTATGTGTTTTTGGCATACCAAATAATATGAAGACTGTGGGTTTGTTGACATGTAAAAATTATATAATCCTTTATCTTTTGTAAAAGAAAATCAAGATGAAAAAGGTCAAAATTATTTTTGTATTCAGTGTTAATCTCATTCCTGGAATCGTGCGCATATTTATCTGAGTCAACCAGAATGTAGACATATGGACTGAGTAGTCTTGGCTGACCATTATTACTAGCCCCCAGCCTTTATTCGGCTTTGTGTAGCTAAAGGATCAGCTGTTGATTACCTCATGCAATAAGTCAATTTTATCCAGTGCTAGGTTTGATACCCATATTGCTTCCATTTTAAGAAATTCCTGATTTCTCACTGATATGATTTTTGTACATTTGCATAGCTAGGTTGAGGTGAGGGGGATGCGGTAAATAGGCACTTCTTTTCAAGTTCAGTGCTTGTTACTCTAGATGCATCCTTAAAGGTAATTGTCAGGTTCAGTTTTCTTGTATACAGTTTTATGTCAATGAGTAGATCTGCTGGAGGAATGACTGCAGAGGGCACAAACTGAAATCCTTTCTTAAACAGTTGAACATTTATTTTGCTTTATGACAAAATTGTTATAGTTAAAATTATATTGGCCATATCTACGCAAAATGAAATTGTGTGAAATATTAATATTACTAGTGGATGTAATAGCCAAAGGCTTTATCTCCCCTGCCTCTGCTTTACCCTTTTCATGTTGTCTGTCCCCTTCACCCTAAACTGGTCTGCTGTTGCCCCTTTATCTATCTTGTTGCTTATTGCTGATGGTGTGCAAGTTGTTCTGATCATTTTACTGGTAGTACATCTAAATGAAAAACTGGGGGGTCAAAATGCACATTAATGTCAGTAGAAAATGGTTGAGAATATTTACCAGAGGGACTTGGTATGTTCTAATCAAACATTCAATCATTCTTACTGTTACTCTTAGTTTTACTTTTGAATGGAAGTAGTTAAACATGCTTTGCTTCCAACCACTTCCTAGCTCTCTTTCTATTTGCCTTTCTTTCTTTTTTTAATCTGCTGACGATTGTAGTCAACACTGGAAAAAACATCATGGCATTTGTTTGTGTTAACTGGAAAAAGTAAGTCATAAGTAATAGATTTACTGAGTTTATTAGTTTTCTCAGCCTAAAGATTAAGCTGTCCTTTGTTGTTTCATGGGAAAGCTCTCATTAAGTTTGTTCCGAATTTTTTAAACAGAACAGTGAGCTCTGAATGAAATTCAGTCTTCAGTAATATTAGTTGGTATGTGCATGCTCTTAACAACCTGAAAACCCTTCTATCACTCATACAGTCTTTTAAAAAAAGTTCCTGGGATTCAATAAACTCCATGTAGGCTCAGTGTGAAGGCTACGTGGAGTTTACATGTTTGGGTGGCGGTGCCCGGCGAGCAGTAGCACACAATGCATATTAATTTTGCATGGCATCTCTAAGCTAGGTTTCATGGCTGGCAACATTGTCACTGGCCAGGAAACCATGTAAGCGAATACAGATATAATTCTGTATAAAGCAGAGCACCTACGTTCCACTGATTTGTGTGGAATACCACAATGATCACAAGAACTTCACAGACAGGGGCATATGTGACATAAACGTCTGCATAGAAGTATGTTAGAATAAATCTCTGTCAACCTCTTAGCGCAAGAAATCTGGTCAAAGCCATAAATAATGGAGGTACAAAGGCCCAAATCTGGGGACAAATTTTTAAAGTTGATCTTCCAAATTTTGGAAGTTGAAGGAATAATAGGTTGGACATTACCAAGAACTTCCTGAAGAGCATAAAGTTTGAAATTCAAATGTCTGTCATCAGTTGGTGACTTCAATCTGCAATGACATGCCAATGATTTGCCAGAAAAACAATATGTTATGAGGAAAAGATCAAAAATATGAGATAAAAAGTGGATATTCTACAAAAATCAAGACGGTTGAGAGATATGACCTAAAATGTATGCAATACTGACTAACATCAGTCCTGAGATCATCCCAGTGATAAAACAGAAAGCTACAAACTTGATAAGGAAAACATCTGGACATCGTGGAAGTATCTGGAGAGGTGAGAGATATGAATGTGAATTATACGGTCCAAACACAGTACAGGACATTGTACCTACAGTGCAAAGTATTGTGATATCCCATTCCTGGCATTGTGTACTGAAGCTGTGTAAATGATCTGTAATGGGACATGGACTGCCATGTAAAATAAACACTAAAGGGATGTGTGTCTATTGAATAGGGACACACACATGAATTGTACGAATGAGCACATGGAAAGAGGACAGGTGGAACTACCTAATGTACAGCAGATGAGGCATTTCAATGGAAGATGGTTGTAGCAAAAACACCAATCACATATCTATATGGTACAGCTGGGTCTTTACAGTGAAAATGTGTTTTATGTGACTGTCACACAAGGTGACATAACAATGAGGAGGATGTCTGTTTGAGATAAGCATCCTTACATGAATAATGCAGAGAACATTTATCAGGGATCTGACATACAGTTGGGGTAGGGTGCATATTGTGAATCTGTGCAAACTGATATATCTGAATATGAGTGCACTCTCAGCAGAGGTCTCCAGTAAGGTGGGCACAAGTAAAGAGTCATGGAAAACATTACAAGAACAAGCCACAATCATGGGTAATATCAGAATAATACCACCAGTAATCCCATGCCTCTGACATAACATATATGATTTACAGTGATAAGGGTTGAGTCTGCATACACATACATATAAACTATTATGATACAACCACACTCTATGAAGGTAAACAAAGAGGCTGGAGGTGTTAGGAGGAACACTGCTATACCTGCACGTGACAGTATGGACAATCTACACTATCATGAATGATATACATGCCATTAATGTTGTCAAACACCTATGTATGCAGTGTGTGCATAAGCAGAACAAGTAAAATCTGCTACATGCATCTGGTGTAACAACTCTATCGGTGTTCTGTATCATCAGACAGTCATATATATTTCACAGAAAGAATACCTAGGTATGGCCAATAAGCTGTGTGACAGCTCACTGTGACAAAGGTGGTATAATTCCATTGGACATTACTGGAAGATGTGTCAGGAGGTACATGAAAAAGGGTGCATTGTACACAATTATTCGTGTGTTGAAGGCTGGGAATCATGAAGGTATTTTGGCCTCTGATATGGATATCCTTCACATACCAAGTACTTGTGCTATATTCAAGGGAGTAATCAGCACTGTGATCATATGCTGGTGAATGTGCCACTTACCATCTGACACACGAGTCATATAACTACTGGTCTGATTATAGGGTGTGATGTCCACATTATACTTTGGTGGTGTTTGTTTCCTGAATTAACAAACTCCCATGTGTCTTGTCAATGCAGGTGTTGTCATGCCTGTGGCAGCAGTGCTTGCTATGTGTTACTACTGTCTGTATTATAGTAATGTCACAGTTGGAGTCAATGATTGCCCACATTCTATAGTCCTTCAGGCAGCTGTGTGGACACAGCATATGTATGTCATCTGTGATGTCCATCACTTAACTAATGGACAGGAAAGGGCCTAGCAGACAGCCCTGATGCATGGACCTGATTCCACGTATGTGATACATTGGTCTACCCATCTGGTGATATAGCTGTTTATGGCAGCATATGACAGTGTTGAGTGCATACCTCTGTGTGGATTTGTGTCAAATGCCTTGACCACAAGATGATACTGCTGTCATCATGCATGCCCTCGATGACCTCTTTGAGGACATCTATCAGATGGAACAGACATGATGTAGCATTAACAACTCACACAGGTCTGTTGCACATAGCCAGAATATGATGTATCCATGTAGAAGAGGTCCATGATCACATGTTGGTTCACCTTACAGTGGAGGAGAGTCAGGTTGGGTCTGTACATGTATGCATCAGGTGTTGTCCCCCCTACTCAGATGGATGCATGAAGATGTATATCCTTGTATGGGAATATAGCCCATGTGGAGGGTGTATTGAAGTGTGTATTTAACCATATCATGAAGGTGTATATGCTGAGTCATGCCATAGGTGATCTGTGATGTTGTCACAGGCTACTGCTTCCATGTGATAGGCCTAGGTGAAGATAGGACAGTGCATACTGGCTATCATGATCTGCCCTAGGATTTTAACACAATCTCTCACACATGTATCCTTGAGAAACCCTCTAAGCTGAGGATTAACCCTTACAACATAGATGGATAACCAATTAGCTCACTGACAAAACACATAATGTGAAAGGTGGTGAATCAGCCTGTACCACTACAACTGTCACCATTGGCAAACCCCAGGGATCTGTGCTTGGCCCTTCACTGTTTGTACTCCATTTACTGGCGGTCCAGGCTAAAGCATATGGCCTTTGCCTTACCAAGTTTGTTGATTCTTGCACATCAGATGCAATCATTGAGTCCACCAAGGATGATAATGTAGTACAAGAGGAGCTAGCACAGACAAATGATTGGGGGCAAAGGCACATGATCTACAACTAAATGCAGAAATGTGTCTTTTTTTAAATATTTGCCTGAAAAGTGGAACTCCATGTTAATCACAGCATTGACAATAGTCCTACTCTGCTAACACCCAGTGATGCCAGCACTGAAAACACATGTAGATAGCAGTCTGAACTTCAACCACCAAGTGTCCACACTGGTAATGAATGCCTGGTTGTGCACACCATACATCAAACCATCATATGCAAATCTTAGAATTGTATGACAGCACTTTTATCAAACCTCATCAGAACAGTAATAGAGTATAATTATCTCTTTGAAATGTACCTTACCAGACACATGCAGCAGCTGGAGAAGACACAGAGCTTTCTCAGCAAGATAACAAAGGACCTACAAACCATGCCATGATGTATGTCTATAGAGTTAAACCCATGTCACTGTCTGGTATAGGATGAGGTGATGTATGCCTGGTCTCCAGGCCAGTGTCTGACAAAGCCCTGGTGGAAGTACTGCATATATAAAAATCTGATATAGCTGATGACATCAGCAGCGTCTGTTGAGGAGACTATAACAGTGTCCTACATGCTGGTGTAAAATGCTTTCTGTAATAGCAAGCAAGAGCTCACACACATCCAGTTGGCTGCAGTGAGAACAGAACCCCTACTTATCTAAGTAGACAGACTACAAAACACACAAGTACGCACACACACACACACACACACACACACACACACACACACACACACACACACACACACACACACACACACACACACACAGTTAACTGCAGGGGGAACAGAACCCTAACCTAAGTACACAGACTACAGAACACAGTACCTTACACAAGCACCATGACACAAGTCTGACTTTAACAAGACTGCAGCTGAATTTATAGTAGATGACATCAGTAGGCCATGTTGGAAACAAGATGGGTGGGCTGCATGGAATGGATGTGTAGGCATCTGCAAGAATCAAAATAAGCTGTCAATCTATGGTATTGGAGCAATAACTGTGGTATACACACCTGCTGTTCTGTCTAGAGACACACAGATGGGCAGTTGGTTATATATTACAAGACTGAAGCTTTATTTAATCGAATAAGTAAATCTTGAACTTGTAATATCGAAACCGTTAATTGTCAAATGGCCGATTTAACCCAGGAAGCACTTCCCTTGGCAGTTATGTGGAGTATGCCCTTTTCTCCACTTTGGAGTGATCTCGGAGTTGGTATATTTAGGTGTGTGGGGGGTGAAGCCCCACACTTGATTTCAGATGTTTTTTTTTTTTTTTTGATTCGGCTAAGGGAAGTGTTTCCCTTGGTTGAATCAGCCATTCAAAAATTTTAGCTGTCAATATTACAAGATCAAGCTTTAGTTATTTGATGAACTAAAGCTTCCATGTTCTTATATAGATGCAGACAATTAACTGCAGTAAGAACATAACCTGTAGCTATCTAAGTACACAGACTACAGAACACAGTACCTTATGCAAGTGCCATGGCACAAGTCTGACCATTACAAGACTGCAAGTGAACTTATAGTAAATGACATCAGCATGTTATGTGGGAGACAAAATGTTGGGAAGCTTGCATAGGCTCATAGCTTCGTATGCTCATAACAGGCTACTAGCCTAATGGCCCTACGGTGTTGCAAAGCCTAGCTGTGTAAAAACACAAGTACCCTTACTGAGCATAGTTGGATGTTTTTTGCTAACAGAGCAATTTTTTAGGAGCAACAACTGGCCCTGTCCATGAAAGACATAGGTGCCACCGCAGAGTTGATCTTGTAATCACCCAACCAATAGTTCAGGTTCTACTTGCACAGTGTCATTGAGGAACACTGCTCCACAACAGTGATAGCCTATTACAGAGAAATGTGAGTCATTAGCAGCTATATCGGTCTCCCCAGCATGTTCTGTTTATGCCACAGGCTAGGTTGAGAATCCTGGGCTAAGTTATTTTTGTCCTATTTTATGTGCAGATATCCACCGTTTCCAGTAGGCCAGGCTGTGAGACTGCACTAGGTCACCTCTCAGCAGCCAGCATGATACTGATACACTGATATCTCTTTCACTCTTTCCATGCATTTCATGTTTGGAGGTCCTGGAGTCTCAGAGGCACAACCTTGTGTTTTCTCCAATTGCTGCAGGTGTCTGGTGAGGTACAGACAAAAGGGAGCATTCTACTTCATTAGTGGTCTGATAATGGTAGGGTACAGCGGTGGTATGACCACCCTGGTCTTGGATATGATGTCCATATGTATGATGTATACAATGCAAAATGTAGTGTCACCACTACAGATTCATAGTGAAAACAAACTCTGCAACAGAAGAAAGAACCTGTTGCAAAAAAGAGTAACATCCCATGACTGGAAGAACTCCCTGGTCAGCCTCAGCAAGAAGCTGAGATCCCTCATAAAATCCTCCAAAGCTAATTATGAAAACAAAATCGCCACTGATTCTAAAGACAAACACAAAGCATTCTATAGCTATATCAAGAATCTCAATGGCAACACTTAGATCTGCTCTGAGTTACAGCACAATGGCACTAAATATACAGAACCAACTGATATGCCAACATCCTGACATATAGGTTCAGTTCTAACTTTACCCCTCTCACCCCCTAAAGGGCCCATCTCTATACCTGAAGAATGCAAAGTTCCTGTAATCATGGCTGCACAGGTAAAAGCCACACTCTCCAAAGCCAAGAACACAGCATCCATGGGACCTGACAACATCCCAGGCTGCATTCTACATGAACTACGGAATTAACTGGCACACCACCTAAGCACAATGTTCAGTCATAGGCTCACCTCAGGATCTGTGCCCACTGAATGGCACACAACATAGGTTATCCCACTCTACAAAGGGGGAGCCACCAAGGACCCCAGGAACTACGGCCCCATTAGCCTAACGAGCTTGGTCTGCAAGGCCATGGAACGTATCATCATGAACTTATAAACAAAGACATTGGTAATCTCCAAACTCTGGACCCTACCCAGTTTGGGTTTGTAAAAGGCAGATCATGTCTCCTAAACCTGATTGACTTTTTTGAAGCAGTCACCAAAGCCGTAGATGAGGGTAAGGTGGTTCACACAGCCTACCTAGATTTCACCAAGGCTTTGGATGCCACCCCCCGCTCTGGAATTATAGATAAACTTACTAAACTAGGTATAAATCCCTATGTCACAAGATGGGTTGCCAACTGGCTCACTGACAGAAACCTCACTCTGAAAGTAGCAGACTGGAAATCTGACTTCAGACCGGTGACAAATGGAGTACCCCAGGGTTCAGTCCTGGGTCCTCTCCTGTTTGGTATCTACTTTTCTGAATTACAGGCTAACACAGAAGGTCTTTGGCTAATGAAGTTTGCAGATGGCTACAAACTAGGAGGCATAATTGAAACTCCTAATGATGTGGACATCCTACAAAAGGGTCTCACTGAGACAGTGCCTGGTGTCAAAACCATGGCTTCAAGCTCAATGCCAAAAAGTGCATTTCCATCACTTTTGGTAAGAACTCTGTACCCATGAGCTACCACATAGGTGGTAGTCTATTTAACACTGAAAGTGTGATAACAGTCCTTGGGACACAGGTGGACAGTAGTCTCTCCTTTGATAATCACACCACCACAGTAGTCAGGAAATCCTTCTATGTGGCACCCCTCATCACAAAATGTTTCTCATCCAGGAAAAAAGAAGACATTGTTCCCCTCTACTCATCACTCTTTAGACCTATTATAGAGTACAATGCCCATTTTGGTATGTACCTCACAATACATCTACAACAACTGGAAAGGCTACAGAAATACCTCACAAAGAGGATTACTGGCCTCAAACAGATTCCCTAGGAAGACCATCTCAAAAAACTCCAGCTTTACTATTTCACATATCACCTACTCAGAAGTGATTTCTGCCTAACATACAAAGCTATGTCAAATCCAGAGCTGTTGGACATGCTCCACTTAAAGAAATCCCAATCCCTCCAAGCTACATGCTCTAGGGACCTAAACATTGTCACCACAATAAACAGAACATGCTGGAGGGATAGATTCCTTTCCCAGAGACTTCCCATACTCTGGAACAAACTACCTATCTATATCAAACAAAGCTCCTCATTATTACTCTTCAAGAAGAATCTTGATGATTGGATGGGAAATAGGAAATTCACCCTGGGGATCGTCTCTGTGGCTCTGCTTTACAGGGGCAGAAGAAAATAATTTTCTTGGGTGGTGAAAGCTAGGGTACCTTTTTGACTAGGTTTATATGGGCCCTAGGGTCAATACCTAGTACCTACCTATGAACCTATGAAACTGTAGGTTGCTCTCAACATGTGTTCCCAAATTTCACAACACTGTACTTGAGTTTATTGGGGTGCTATATATATACCATAATTAGCAGGGATAATTCATTGCCCAAGAGAAGATAAGCCATTGCATGTTTTATGGCTCAGTCTGTGAGTTTGGCATCAGTCATTAGTGTGTGTGTGGCAGCCCCTTCCCAATATGTTACCATCATTGGTGGACTCTGTATTAGTGCATCCATTTTCAAGGCATCTGCAAACTTGGTAAACCTCATGACATTTACCATTGCCTGCACATTAGAGAAGTATTTTGCAAAGAGCTGAGGTCTCAGTACAGATCTTTGCTGTATTCTAATGGTAGGTGGCTACTGGCAGAAGTGCAGTTTCCAACTTAGAGACTGTGTGTTATGTCAGTGAGACAGTTGCCTATCTCTCTATTACCGTATGGCTTAATTCCCACATGAATGGTGGTAGTATGGTTGATGTATGTGTGGAAAAAAGTACTGAGACCATAGAGTTGCAGTGCTTGGTGGGGGGTGAGTGCATCCGGATGTATTGCAAACATGTGACATATTGTTTGATAGGGTGTAATTTTTCCACATGTAATTTTATGTCATACACAGGAACTGGACAGTAAACACTAGTAATACAGCATGATATGTACAGTCCCATAGCAGAGCAAGCAGCAGGTTTGCTCGATGGTTAGCAAAGTGCATTTGTATGTGAGATACACATGTTTGTGCATAGCTAAGCAGTGTGCAAATGTGTGCTGCATTGGTAAAGTCTGACAGTTAATACTGAGTCTATGAAATACACTTGCTGCTTAACTGACTCTGTGGCAGCATGTATTAATTCATTGATACTTTCCTTTTTTTGAGCCAGATGGTACTGAGTTCGAATACAGGTGTATGTAATACTTTAAAATACTTTTTATTACAGAGTGATAATGCTAGTAAATGAATTGTTTATATGAGATGTGTTGCTGTGTGTTGGCATAGAGCAGTGGTGTTACGTGGCATTGCATGGGTGTAAAAACACCTGTTTGCCACTGCTCACTATTCGTGCATGATGTGTACCCCCACACACAAACATGGAGCCCATAAGGTGAAGGGATCCTTTGCTTCTCCAGTAACTTTATGTGTGGCATGTGCAAGTGATTCTGTTTTTTTTTTTTTTAAACCAGATTTAAGGTATTAAAATAGGGTAAATAGTAAAGTAGTAAAATGTGGAGCAAGTAGGGGAAGAACAAAGGGTAAGCAGGACAAGAATGTGCAGGAGGGAGGTAGGAAAGAACCATAGCTATCAATTTCTTTGACAGTGTAAACTGAACATATGTGCAAAATATTAACTGAATTTGGACTGACACCTCCAGGGAGAGGGGTGACCACAACATAATCATGTTGTATAGCCAACTGGACCAAAATCAAGTGTGTGAAGAAGACACGTGGAAAATGGATAGCTATATATGGACACATATTTTTTTTTTTTTTTTTTTTTTTTTTTTTTTTTTTGTGGGGAAGGGAAGTCGGTATGTCTGGGTCAGGAAAGTTGGGGACATGAGGAAGCAATTTCAGACAGACAAGACAAACAAGACAAGAGACAGGGATGATGATGGACACAAACGTTTTTGGGACACTATGATTGAGATAAAAGTGCGGACACCCTGAACTCATGATCGTCAAGCTTGAGGACAGTGAGAATCGAGTCCTCACCCACTGGACTTTCATCACAGCCACTTCATTCTGTATTTAGCTGGAGCACTTGATGGCTCTTTTTCCTTCTCCTCTAGTACTATGCAAAATAAGGGAGAGCAGCCTCCAGTTGGAGTAGTCATGCATCAATGGTGTGGTGCACAACCCTATGTACAATCCCTAGCAACTCGATGTGGATAATATAATCACCACCTCCTCAATTGCTCCTAGAGGGCACCACTGGACCAGCCTCTGGGACAGGACTATCTGAGGGGCCAGGTAGTGGAGTGGCAGCAGAGGCAGTGTTGAAAAGTTAGCTCCCACACATTCTGGGCATTGATGCTGGAGACGGTGAAGGGGTGCAGGGGGATCCTGTCAGACAGGCCTACCCTGCTGTGCTGTTCAGCATTTAGTGATGTGGTGCACATGGATAACATGGGCACATTTCAATGACACATAAAATTAAAAAAACAAAAATTAAAACAAAAATAAAATAAAACTTTTTTACAATAAAATAAAAATAAAAGGAAATACATTCATAAAAGAAAAGAAAAGAAAATTGCACACATTTTTATAAATAATATTTTTATAAATAATATGAAAAGAGAGATAAGGGCTGGGGTCAGAGAAAAAGAGATAAGATTAGTACCTTCATATGTCACATACAATGCACTAATACTATTAACTGACTCTATTCTCTTAACTTTTACATTTAAGACTGCCACCTCCTAACAGATTCACTCTGTACTACAGACTGCAGCAAGTAATCCTTGACATGTGCATATATTGCACATATACATATTCCAATCACACAGATTAAAGTTTACAGGAGGGCATTTCTGCCACTGGTATAGAGGTTTTAAATTTATTTTCAATATTATTGAAGAATTATCTGTATTGTATATTTGGGAAGTGTGGTATTTAAACACACGATCTCTAATATTGTACTCTTTGTTTGTGCAACAGACTATTGCACACATACTTGCTTTTACAGTTGAGATATGCATGCTCAGTTTGATACAACTCTATAAAATACCAAATACAATAACAGTACTCTTCTACTGAATACATACCACTTGCTTCCCTTATCCTCACCAGTCTAGCCCCATGGGTTCAGACATTGCACTCACAGTCACTGGTAGCTGTGGAAAAACAGAACAGAGAACCATTATGAATACCAGTCTTGCCTATATTCAGCCTTCTAAGTCTTACAAGTACTCTCTGGAGATTATACTTACACAGGTGTGGGATGTCCTCAATCCTAAATTCCTCAATACAATGGTAGTAGTATGGTCATTATAACAATGCCTACATTACTCTCCACTGCACAGGATACCA
This sequence comes from Protopterus annectens, assembly GCF_019279795.1. Classification (NCBI taxonomy): domain Eukaryota; kingdom Metazoa; phylum Chordata; order Ceratodontiformes; family Protopteridae; genus Protopterus; species Protopterus annectens. The sequence continues at coordinate 1,883,882,049 of NC_056728.1, read as the reverse complement.
GTGGCACTGGATACATCCTAGGCTAAACTATTTCAAGCCTCCAACTTATACTAGGAGGTAGAATAGTCCCCCTGCAGAAGCCTGTCACTGTGTTTCTTAAATAGGAGTCCAATAAAAATATTGGACTCCTAGACACCCCACATTTATTCCCTAAACCTGGCACCTTCCCCACAAATGCCTACAATGACTGCCATGGATCTAGAGCAATGGAGACTGATGCTGTCCCACCAGTTCTAATCATCTTGTTTACTGGACTACACACACTGTTTGAAACTGCTGTGCTCTGTTTACCATCATGCAAATGCAGTGTGTACTGCTGAGCAATGCGCTTGATGAAGGCAAGTGAAGAGCAGCAGTGAGGCATTACATAATCACAATTAGAATTCCAAGGTTATTTGATGTATAAGCAGTTGTGTATGTGTGTTTTGCAAATGTGAGGGTCATTCCAGTCAAAACAGCAGAATTATAAATTTAGGAATATACTACACACTATACCCGCAGTCATATATCTTATAATAAATGTGCTAACACATAGATAAATAATAAAATATGTGACACAATACTACTTTCACAGCCCTTATACATATAATTAATATCAGTCCCACTACCTCAAGTGTTATAAGTAAGAGTGACTATAATGGGAAGTGGCACAACAGTAGAGGTGTATCAAGTATCCTGTATTAGAATCCAGGACCATTTGTATGGCAGTCCTTCACTCACATCTGTTGCCAAAAGAACATTGCTGTAACACTTGTCTATGTTGTATTTCATTGCTATAAACTGTAATGCCACAACAGTAAAACAAAGGTTGTACACCCTGTCCTAGAACCCAGAACCATCTGTACTCTAGAACTACATATATACTTGCTGCCACAGGACTAGTTACATGATATTTCCTATTTCACTAATCATTCTTGAGGTCTTGCTGTTAACCAGCAAGCAATGTTGCTTAGCAGGTTTGCTTGATGCCCAATAGTATTAATTGAATGCATTCAGTTTCTATTTTGGGGTGTCTATGTCTGGTCTGCTTCCAGGGGGGGGGTCCCATTCTCCAGTTTGCATCCTGCTGTGCTTTGTGCAAATGAGATAAATGCAGCCAGACCTGGCATTCATTTCCTTAGTTCCCATAATTGTGCTACATGCTACTCCCTCAAATGCTGCCGCCCAAAAATAAAATAGACAAAGAAAGAGAGAAATGGTGCAAAAAAGGGGCAATAAGTTGAAATGAGGAAAATCAATGTATGACATGCACCCAAGGAAATGATGGCTCACATCAGATATGTCTACATAGATCTGGATAAGAACTCACACTCCAATGTGTCTTCAGAACACAGGATGGGTTCCTTATACCTCTTTGTCACACAAACAGCTTTGCAGCAAAGAATTGAATTCAGTCTGCACAAAACCAGCTGCAACAACACCTACAGTGATATCATACCATACAACTGTTATTTGTACATTTATTATTTTTGGATGTAATGTACCTAGTGATCACTCAACCGGTTATGATTATATCTTGCAAATATACAGCTCTGTCTTACATTTCAGTGTTTGTTTGTCATTCTTCAGTTATCTGACCAGTAATCTGAGACATGCACTGTGTAATCCATTCTATATCATTACCCTTAAAATGTATGAGTATATTAAGTCAAAATCATGTTATATGCAGTTACCAGCAAGTGAAGACCAGATTGGATGTTAAGTAACACCACCTGTGAATTGTGTACTGGTTACTTGCATCTCCAACCATACATCTAACACTTTGTATGGTTGTAAATGTAAGTAACCAGTACACTAACACTTTGTAATTTATGCCGCGATGGTACAGCCGTAGCCTCATTACCTCACAGCAAGAGGTTCTCCCGTTTGATTCTCGGCTTGGCTTGGGAGTGCCTTCTGTGTGGAATCTGTCTGCATGTCCTCCCCGCGGTTGGATAGCGTTCAAAAGACATGTGTGCGTAAATGGGTGACTGCCAATCATTAGCGGACTGGAGTTCTGCTGTGGTGACCCCTTACTGGGAAAAAGCCGAAAGACAAACAACAACAACATCTAACACTTTGTAGATCTAAATGGGCACACCCAGTGGAAGTAAGGCAGCCTGCAGTGCTGTTGTGTTTTCCTTCTTCCAACCAGTAATCATTCACAGTTGCAATCCATTAAATAGAAACATCTCCTACACAAATCCAAATATTTGGGATTCAGCAATTATAACAAGTTCACACATCATTTGCATCATCACCATGCTAACAGCCCTGAATCTACACTATATAAAAAGACAACCATGTAGCTAGGCAAACTTATGGTGAAGAAACTTGTTTATGTTTGGAAGACTGCACATATACTATTTCTTCATGATATATCTGTACAGAGGAATACTGAACTTCATAAGTTATGCTTACATTTTGTCAGCTACATACTGCATATGCTGGAATGTATTTAAGAAACATCTGAAGCAAAGGCTTTTACACTTTTATCTATATGCATTACTTAGAAGTGTACTGATGTCATGGTATGTTTTTTAAACAATTTCAGAGGTATACATGATTGCTAATACATAAAAATTGTATGCTATGTGATTAATATGTACAAGTGCTTCATGGACAGTTCCTTTGATAGCACTTTCAGAATTTCAAACATGGTTTGTTAGCAAAATGTGTCATTTTCCTGTTTCTGAGGGGGAGCAAAGGTGAGTTGCTGGTATGGCACAAACAAAGATAGACTGTTAATTTTGGGGGCAAAGGAGAGATAATGTTATGGCTCACACAAGGGTATATTGTTATTTTTGGGGAGCAAAGATGAGTTAATGTTATGGCACAAACAAGGCTTTGTTCCTCTTGTTACTCTCCTGGTTTTGCATCCTGCCTGTTGATTGTATTTCACATCTCTACACTGCTTTATGTTTCTCCAGTGGGTAATACTGACTGCTTATCTTTTCTGTTTTATCTGGTAACAGTTATTGTGTAGTTATGTGATACTGATGTATATTAATCTTCTTTTGTTTTTTAAGACACCTACAAGTATGCCACGCAGGCATGTCAAACCTCAGAGACCCCCTCCTACACCAATACTGAGAACCATGTGATAGTGGATGCCTTTAGGCAACATGGTGCTTTTCTCCTGGAAAGGGGATGGGGAGATATGGCATGTAGGATGCAAATATGGTACCATATACTTGATAATGTGAATGCCATGGGTGGCCATGGCAGGACATACAAGCAGGTGTACCACAGGACCACTGACATAATAAAATCTGCATAGAGAAGAGCAGTTGCAGTGGACCATGACCAGATGTTTAGCGGAGGAAGGCCTGCTAGGGAACCATGACTAACACCCGATGAAGAGTTTCTTGCCAATATCAGGGATCCAGACTGCTCCCAAGAGAGTTCACTACACCACATGGTGGATGTTGGAGCAATAGTTTCAGAGACAACAAGCACATCCAAGGAGCAGCTTCCAGGTAGGTTTTGGTATCTCAAAAGTTAAATGCTCTGGTATAGTAAAACAATTGAAATCAATAAGTTACTTCTGTGTCACATGTCTTTTTGGGGGGATTGAAGATTGCTAGTTATCAGCTTATGATGGAGTCGTCAACCATGTTCTTGTTGAAAGTATAGTTAATGGACATATAAATGGGTAAAATTAGTACCCTTTGAGATACTGTTAATTGTGATGATGTTGCCCTTACCGCTTGCTTAGCATCTTCTGGGACTGTCTGCATTGCAGAGGAATATGTCATCTGAAGATGGTAAGCCATTTTTTTTATGTCAGTACTGCTGAGCAATTTAAAGAAATATTCAGTGTATGCTGTTAATGTCAGGTCTGTTGAGTGTATTGCTGTATTATTGACTGTAATAGTGGCAGCACTGCTACTTTGTTAGCATATATTAGACTATAGTAGTGCAGGTATTAATTTTTTTTTTTGTGCTTGTTGCTTTTTATCACAGGTGATCATGACAGTGGGAGTGTGGGCCATCTGCCACCTGATGTCAGTGTATCAGCAGACTCTGATGATCATGGCGATGAAACTGAGACACAATCAAGGGGAGCAAAGGTTGAATCTGACACTGAGGTTGACATACAGCCATCCCCTGCAGTGCCATCAGACATAGCCATTATCCCTATGCCTACCCATTCCAGTGATCCCACAGATATTGGACAGGTGGAGGGCAAGGCCATTGATCAGGGAAGTGTGGCTGCTGTGGCTTCAGTGCCTGTTGAATCTGACCATAGCCACAGTGTGATGAGGTGCCATTAGGAGGGTTGATAAGGGTGCTCAGAGGGGGCATGCTGTTCCTCCTCCACCTGGTGCAGGTGTTTCTTCTTATGTCACTCAACATATGTTTAGTGCAGTCATGGAGGCACAGGCACGGTCCCATAGCTGATCTAGACAAATGCTCAGGGTTGTAGATGTGGCACAGTCTGACACGTGACTGTCTCCACCATGTTGCCAATCCAATGGATTGGATGAATTCAATTTTTGAATGAGGGGGTGTCTCTGATGGACTGAGGGGTGTTTGTCATGGAACGAGCTTTGTTGTGATGGAATATCTGCTGGGAAGGGAACAGCATCCTCACATGTGTAGGTCAAGTGTATCATCTACTGTCAGCCAATGTGGCCATGCCCAATCATGATCCCATAGTGGCAGTACTTTCTCTGCTTCATTAGTGAGTGTGCTGTTCATACCCAGACATGGAAGACCATGGGGTCATGGTCCTGGGCATCCCTGTGAATGCAGCGCATCCAGCAGACATCAATCATGAAGAGGTAGCAGCAATGCATCCGACCTTGGGCATGGACATACCAGTGCAACTCCTGGCAGAGCCAGTTCTTGTGGGAGTGGATGACAATGATGACCTGCCACCTTTACCATGTCCAACATACCAAGATGTAGATCCAGCACAGAGCTTGGCATTATTCGTGCAGACACTCACACACCAATTTCACCTGGAGGACCCCTACAGACCAACACACACACAGCAGTTACTCATTTTGTCTCAATGACCATTTGTTAGTTTATCCAAATGTCTACCCGCTTCTCTTTCTTACTCACATACACTCAATAACCTTTTGTGTCAACCTTGGCTTCATGCCCCCCCACACACACAACACCCTATGCAAGTGATGATGACTATGCCGTATCCCTGTTTTCAATCTTTTGGATTCAGGGATACATAAGCTTTGTGTCTGATGCTCAGGGTGCATAGCTATCTTAGTGAGTAGTATATCTGCATTTGTGGTGTTGAAATGGTAATTGCACCTTTGACTAATACTGGCCTTGGAAAGTTCAACAGTGAATAGTATCACAGTTTCCTAACTTTTGTGGTGAAGGATCTTGTGAGGGTTGTGAATTAATAAACTCCAATGTGTATTATTACTTTCTAACTTCTTCCTTTAACGATTTCCCAGTACAAACATGTGGTTCTAAACTGAGGGTATGCAGTGATCATCAGTACTTTTGAGAGGTATGACTGTGTGCATCTTTGATTCTTGAGGCGTACTACTTAATAATGGACACATATAAGTCAAATAAATTTCTGCTGTCAAAGTTTAAGGTAATTTCTGTACAAATCTCCCACCTTTTACTTGCTTACCGGGCCAGCTAATGAAATACAAGGATATGCCACGCATTCATATTATGAAACAATACACTCCAGGTTCAGGACTTACCTTAGTTTAGGGATGACACTTTGTGATGCAAGTAATATACAGCCAATATATGGGGAGGTAAAGGTCATTTGAACTGCCTGACATCAATTTTACTGTATGTATGTGAGCAGGACGAAGGTTTTAGGCTCCTAGGTTGTGGGTGATTGTGCTATGCATTGTCTATTAACCAATGCAAAGGCATACTGAGCAAACCTACATCTGTCTACACCCACAGCAGGGGTTGCCCCCCACCCGAGATTCCTCATCTGCCTGTGGCTGTGGTGACCTTGGGATTGGTAGTGGGATGTGTGCCTCTTCCCCTTGTTGATCCTGCTGAAACTGTTTCCTCAAGATTATGTTGTGTAACATGGCACATAATGTGAATATTTCTGTACATGTCCATAGATTGTACTGCAGAGTTGTAGGGCTCCCAAAGATGTATCTAGGCACCAGAACTGTGACTTTAGCAGCCCAAACATATGCTCTATGATATTTCTGGTCTGAGCGTGTGCCTCATTATGGTGTTCTTCCATGGGTGTGTGTGCATTTCTGACAGGTGTCATCAGCTATGGTTCTAGTACATAGCCTGCATCCCACAGTAAATGACCCTGTGGGATATCCCAAGTAAATAGTAATCCAAAACGTAGAACAACAAATATAATCCAAGGGAGGAAGAACGCAAAGCAAACCAAATAGCGTAACAAAATTTAATCACCGCTTTCGTCCAAGGACTTCTTCAGAATACAAAAAAACAAGCATGTGTAAACCTATTTAAATAGTCCATAATTAATTAATTAATCAATCACAATTATTCAATAAAATTCAATTAAAATAACAATTAACAAAAAATTGGGTATTTGTTAGTTAAAAAACACTTTAGAAATAGTTTTATCAATGTCAAGTTTTGCATCCTTTAAAAAACATTTAATATTAATAGTATCGTTGAGCCCTGGATACTTGTCAGATTTCAATCTAATCTGCCATATCGTTTCCCTTTGCTCAACATAATTTTTGAAATCACCACCCCTCAAATCACTTTTACATACTTCAATAACAGAAAATACAAATTTTTTAAAATTATGACATGCCAATGAATGCTTAAATAGGGCATTGTTTTCGTCTTGAACTTTGATGCTATATAAATGTTCACGAATTCTAATTTTTAAACTTCTAGTTGTCATACCGACATAAAAAGCCGGACATGAAGTACAGGAGCTAATATAAATAACTCCAGCGGTATTACAATTGACATATTCTGGGACAACAAAAGTTTGATCAAAAGTGTCTATACTAATATAAGGCCCTGTTGAAATATATCTACACATATTACAATTAAGACATTGAAACATGCCTTTTTTACTCATAGTATTACCTGTACTAATGATAGGGTGGTTGTCGTTAAATTCTAAAGATTTCTTGATGTTGTAGTTGTTTCTAAAGGTGAAAAAAAGGTTTCTCACCTAAAACTTTGCTCACATCAGGATTGCCTCGGATAATGCGCCAATTGCTTTCAATTAGACGTCTTATCTTAATACTATCACTAGTCATGTCTAAAGTGCAAATTGGTGTTTCCATAGTTGTAATTTTTGGTTTAGTTAAATTTGAATTATTAACAGTATTGTCAGATGAACTATTAAAATTCAAAAGTGCCGGATATAGAGTCTGTCTTTTGTCTAAAACTTCTCTGATAGTTTTTTCTAAAAAAAATTTGTCGTGTCCCCTATCAATGAACATATTGGCAATGAAACAAATTTCATCATGTAAATCTTTGTCATTAGACGTCATTCGGCAAGCTCTTATGAACTGGCCTTTAGGTATATTTTTGATGACGTGAGCAGGATGCCCACTTTGAAAATGTAAATAACTATTGGTGAAGGTGTTTTTTTCTAAAGATTTTACTGTGAAATCTAGATTCAGTATTATCCCACCAGAAAAGGGCATCCAGAAAATTAATGACTGACCCTATATTACCCAATGTAAACTTCAAATAATTAGATGTTTGGTTAACATCAATTAAAAATTAATTAACTGTATTTTCATCACCTCTAATGATAAAAATTAAATCATCTACAAAACGGTGATAAAATAAAACTTCATATTGGTTTCGCAATAGCTTTAAACTATCACATTCCCACCAGGAAAGGACTAAGTTGGCATATGAAGGTGCGGCTGGTGAACCCATAGCCACCCCCCTGATTTGCCAGTAGTAAGTACTGTCAAATAAAAAATAGTTGTTGTTTAACAAAATGTCCAAAAATCTACAGATAGTTGAGACTTGACCTGTGTTCAAATTTGTTTTTAATGTTAAAAAACTGCGTATAGCTTCAACTCCCTCATCATGAGGTATACAGGTGTATAAAGAAATGATGTCTAAAGTGAAAATAACGTCCGTAAGCGGATTGAATAGTTTATTGTCTGTAAACTGTTTCAATTTACTAAGAAAATGCCAGGAATCCTTGATAAAGGATTCCTGCTGGGATACTATTGGTCCCAGAGTGGCATCAATCACCAAAGAAATGCCTTCAGTTACTGAATGTGGAGAGGAAACGATAGGTCTAAAAGGAGGGTCGTGAGAACATTTATGAATTTTATGTATTCCGAAAAGGATACCTATTCTAGGTTTAACAACCACACAAAACTCATAAACTTCAAGATCTATCTCACCTGTCATTAATGCATCATATAAAAAAGAATGAATTAATCTAATCTTTTTATTTATGTCTAATAAAGACACAACTTCATATTCTTGTTTGTTATTCAATAACTCTAACATCTTGAATTTATAAGCAACTTGTGTCATTATCACAATGTTCCCTCCTTTATCACTCCTCATGAATCTTAGTGTTTGATTTTTCTTACGTAGATTGTAAAAGGCTTTCCTTTCATCATTATTTAAATTATTAAAGTTGTTGTTACATTTGATGGTCTTTTCTATTTCCTGTATACAAATGTCTTCGAAAAATCTTAAGGTATAATTCAACTGGGGATTATATGTTGACAGTTTAATCAAAACTCTAGTAGGTAGGGAGATGTCGTGTAGCAAATACTGTAAATTCAGTCTCCTAACGTACTTCTTAATGTCGACTACGGTTTTACCGTAGTCAGCTCTAGTAGTTGGAACAAAATTGAACCCTAATTTCAAGACATTCAATTCAGTGGAATCAAATTCCACTTCAGTTAAATTAATTATGTCAAAATTATTGTTGTTTAAATTCAAGTCTCTTCTCCTGAGGAGCTGGATCCCAAGAATGTCCGACTCCTTGTTAAAATTGTCTTCTTCTCGAAAGGGGTCTTTTTCATAAAAAAATTGTTAGAGGAAGAAGATGAAGAAGTAGTCACTAAATTGTTACCGACTTTGTTTTTCACACCGGCTTCATTAGATGCCGGTGTCTCATTGTCCAAGTTTACTCTATCATCCGTTACATTGACGATGTCATTAGCATTGTCAGACGCGGTATTTGTTGTATTTATAGTGTCACTCTTAGATGGTTCATTGACTCGTTTGTGTGTCAGTTCATTATTGCTAGTAGAAGTAAATGTATTACTGTTCACAACAGAGCTGTAGCCGTGTCTGTTGTTGTCGGGACCTACGGAGAATTTCGAATTTCTCTCTTTACCGCTTGGTGCGAAATAATTATAAGCAGTTCGGGTCTCATAAGACTCAATGTCACGTAGCAGTTTGGAATGTTTTCTGTTAATTACTTCTTCAGAATGTCTCTCAACTTCTTCGGAAACTTTTTCAAAAAGTTCCGCTTGTTTTTTGTTATCTAGCAATAATTTTTTAAGTAATGCCTCAATCTTATTGATGTCATCTCTCAAAATTTCCATTTTAGTAAGATTATTGTCTGACAAAAGCTTTAGAAACGCCAAACCCGCTTCATTGAAAAAGTTCACTAAACTTTTAAACATTGGATCACCAAGACGGACTCCGTTGGGGCACTTAAAAAACCTGAGCCCCTTCGGAACAATTTTCAGTTCTATACATCGTTCGAAGTAACAGTTCTCAATATAAAGGGAACGGTACCTTTTTAGTAAGTTGTTAAGTATGTCCCTGTTTTTATTTATTTCCTCATTGTTGTTGATTGAAGTAGAAAAAACAGAATACTTTCCGAACGGGTTGTTGGAATACTCCAGCATCGGTTTCACTCCTGGCGCATTTTGTTGATGTGGGAACATTGTGATAATGACACAAGTTGCTTATAAATTCAAGATGTTAGAGTTATTGAATAACAAACAAGAATATGAAGTTGTGTCTTTATTAGACATAAATAAAAAGATTAGATTAATTTATTCTTTTTTATATGATGCATTAATGACAGGTGAGATAGATCTTGAAGTTTATGAGTTTTGTGTGGTTGTTAAACCTAGAATAGGTATCCTTTTCGGAATACCTAAAATTCATAAATGTTCTCACGACCCTCCTTTTAGACCTATCGTTTCCTCTCCACATTCAGTAACTGAAGGCATTTCTTTGGTGATTGATGCCACTCTGGGACCAATAGTATCCCAGCAGGAATCCTTTATCAAGGATTCCTGGCATTTTCTTAGTAAATTGAAACAGTTTACAGACAAGAAACTATTCAATCCGCTTACGGACGTTATTTTCACTTTAGACATCATTTCTTTATACACCTGTATACCTCGTGATGAGGGAGTTGAAGCTATACACAGTTTTTTAACATTAAAAACAAATTTGAACACAGGTCAAGTCTCAACTATCTGTAGATTTTTGGACATTTTGTTAAACAACAACTATTTTTTATTTGACAGTACTTACTACCGGCAAATCAGGGGGGTGGCTATGGGTTCACCAGCCGCACCTTCATATGCCAACTTAGTCCTTTCCTGGTGGGAATGTGATAGTTTAAAGCTATTGCGAAACCAATATGAAGTTTTATTTTATCACCGTTTTGTAGATGATTTAATTTTTATCATTAGAGGTGATGAAAATACAGTTAATAAATTTTTAATTGATGTTAACCAAACATCTAATTATTTGAAGTTTACATTGGGTAATATAGGGTCAGTCATTAATTTTCTGGATGTCCTTTTCTGGTGGGATAATACTGAATCTAGATTTCACAGTAAAATCTTTAGAAAAAAACACCTTCACCAATAGTTATTTACATTTTCAAAGTGGGCATCCTGCTCACGTCATCAAAAATATACCTAAAGGCCAGTTCATAAGAGCTTGCCGAATGACGTCTAATGACAAAGATTTACATGATGAAATTTGTTTCATTGCCAATATGTTCATTGATAGGGGATACGACAAATTTTTTTTAGAAAAAACTATCAGAGAAGTTTTAGACAAAAGACAGACTCTATATCCGGCACTTTTGAATTTTAATAGTTCATCTGACAATACTATTAATAATTCAAATTTAACTAAACCAAAAATTACAACTATGGAAACACCAATTTGCACTTTAGACATGACTAGTGATAGTATTAAGATAAGACGTCTAATTGAAAGCAATTGGCGCATTATCCGAGGCAATCCTGATGTGAGCAAAGTTTTAGGTGAGAAACCTTTTTTCACCTTTAGAAACAACTACAACATCAAGAAATCTTTAGAATTTAACGACAACCACCCTATCATTAGTACAGGTAATACTATGAATAAAAAAGGCATGTTTCAATGTCTTAATTGTAATATGTGTAGATATATTTCAACAGGGCCTTATATTAGTATAGACACTTTTGATCAAACTTTTGTTGTCCCAGAATATGTCAATTGTAATACCGCTGGAGTTATTTATATTAGCTCCTGTACTTCATGTCCGGCTTTTTATGTCGGTATGACAACTAGAAGTTTAAAAATTAGAATTCGTGAACATTTATATAGCATCAAAGTTCAAGACGAAAACAACGCCCTATTTAAGCATTCATTGGCATGTCATCATTTTAAAAAATTTGTATTTTCTGTTATTGAAGTATGTAAAAGTGATTTGAGGGTGGTGATTTCAAAAATTATGTTGAGCAAAGGGAAACGATATGGCAGATTAGATTGAAATCTGACAAGTATCCAGGGCTCAACGATACTATTAATATTAAATGTTTTTTAAAGGATGCAAAACTTGACATTGATAAAACTATTTCTAAAGTGTTTTTAACTAACAAATACCCAATTTTTTGTTAATTGTTATTTTAATTGAATTTTATTGAATAATTGTGATTGATTAATTAATTAATTATGGACTATTTAAATAGGTTTACACATGCTTGTTTTTTTGTATTCTGAAGAAGTCCTTGGACGAAAGCGGTGATTAAATTTTGTTACGCTATTTGGTTTGCTTTGCGTTCTTCCTCCCTTGGATTATATTTGCTGTGGGATATCCCCACTAACAAACATCTGGTACAGTTTGGAGGTGTGCAAGATATGTGATGGTAACTGCCATGGTTGCCAGCAGACACATTCAAGATTATTCTCTTGGCATTACGCATGACTTGGCAGTTGATAGAGTGGTAGCCCTTTGTGTTTATGTAGAGCCCACCCTGTTTCCCAGGAGATGCCTTTATGTCTTTATTTCCCCTGTCTTCTCTTATCTCATACTACCCTCCTACAAGAAATCTCAGAAGTGCATCCCTTGATCTAAATCCAAATCAGGTCAAAACATATACAGCTACCACCCCTCTATAGCATGGAACAAGCTCCCTCTTGAAATCAGAGATCTGAAGCATCCCAAAACAATTTAAGTTGGTCATAAAAGAATATTTCAAACAAAAGTGGATCTGCCATTGCCTTCATCCTTCCTGACTATAACCATCTAACTAACATACCTCTTTCCTTCCACTCTGTACTGTCTCTTCTACCTACCTCTACTTCCTCTTCCTCCTCCTTCCTTCTTCCCTCCTTCTAATATCCCTACAGTTCCCTTTTCCTTACCTTCTCTGTAAGAACCTCTTCAGACATTGTTACTCCTTCAGTTCTTAATCATTTATTTTTCATTCCTGTTGTTACTTTTCTTTCGATTTTGTTAACGTACAGTATTTAGAGCCTAGGGTAGAATTATCATATTTACATTTTTTAAACTTGTTTATATAAGTGTTGCTTATTTTTACTGTATTATTATGGAGCTTTTCTCCCTGGCACTCTGCTGAGAAAGGGCTCTAGCTCAGTCAGACATTCCCCGGTCAACAAATGTAAAATAAATAAATATGTGTGCAATCTATGGTACACAGTACTTCAGAGTAGTGTGCTGCATGACAGAAATCCTGCATAATTTTGGCATTCTCCTCGGAACTATTGGGAAAATATATGTGGGCACTGGCATGTTGGAGTATAGCATTCAGAACTGGTGGAAGATCCTGGATGTCCATGCCTGTGACACCCCCAGCATGTCCCCTGTTGGTCTCTGAAAGATGCGTGTAGCTAAGATTCTAAGGGCTACACATACCTTTGTCTCCACATAGATGGGTTCCCTTTGGTGGGTTCTGTCTATGAATTGAGGACAGCAGAATTCTTGTAGTATATTCCTTTCCACCCTGTAGTGCTCTACAATTTCCACATCATGTAGGTTGTGAAAAGTTAAATGGGGCCTGACAACTCTTCTCCTTCTTAGCCTTCACCTATTGGCAGCAGCAGCAGCCTTGGCTTCAGCCTATAGCACATATAAATGAATTAAAGTAGCAGCAGCCCCTAACTTTCTATCCATGTAGTCTCCTTTCCAAAGCTGTATTCCAAAAGTTTTAAAATTCATAGGAGGCATGGAGCAGAGAGTTATACTCGGGGAATTTTCTATATACTTCAGTAGTAAGTGTATTATCTGGGGCCCTGATGATCATTACATCCAGAAAAGTGATCCTATCTTAGGTGAAACTGACCGTAAATTCCATCCCCCACTTGTTTTCATTGAGATATCCAACAAATTTCCCAAGGTATTCCTCATCTGACCTCCAAACTATCCAGCAATCATCCAAGTATCTTCTCCAAATGTCAATCTGATCAATATACAAATTATGGGATTGATCATACAATATTTGCTCCTCAATATATGCCATAAAAATATCTGCATATATGGGGGCAAAGGAGGCACCCATTGCTGTCGCTTTAATCTGTAAAAAGCATACCTCACGATAGAAAAACACATTTTGTATGATCAATCTCATAATTTGTATAATGATCAGACTGACAAGATAATACCCTCAATACTGAAGTATATAGAAAATTCCCTGAGTATAACTCTCTGCTCCATACCTCCAGCTATCATCCTCCTCATATATGCAAGAATATCCCTAAAAGAAAATCCCTAAATTTCAGTATATGAAGGTAAAACATATATGCTCAGCCGAAGATTCATATTTACATGTCAGAGATGACCTTACTAATAGGTTTAAGGAAAGAGGTTACCCAACTGGACACATTACTCAAGCACAGAATGTGGTTAATGAGATGAATAGGGATGAACTGTTAATATACTTAGGTTTGTGACGGCATATGGGCGGAACACAGGGGCACTTATTGATAGTGTTTGCCGGAATTGGAATATTCTTATGGCAGAAAATAGATTATCCGGGTTCCTTGGAGATAGGTGCTTCTTCTCATATAGAAATGGGAGAAACTTAGCATCATATTTCAACCATTATAAACAGAGTAGCTGCAAATTAAGGGACAAAAGACAAAGTACAATGGAAGGGATGACTGGTAAGGGGAGCCATCCATATGGGCACTGTAGACATTGTTTTAGAATGCTGAAAACCACTTGTTTTAGTAGTAAGAATACTAGCACAGTATTTGAGATTCCTTTGTTCGCTAATTGTAGTTCAGAATGGGTTGTTTATTTAGCAACTTGTCAATGTTCAGCCTTTTATGTTGGACAAACTTCCAGGGCTGTGAGACATAGAATATCTGAGCATATGAGTGAAATTAGGAACCAGCGTGACACTAACACTCTCTTTAAACACACATTAACTCATAAGACAGCATGTTTTCAATTTACAATTATAGACAAAATCATTGGCTTGCAACAAAATAAATCTGGTTGGCATGAATTGCTCAATGTTAAGGAGAAAAAATGGATAATCAAATTAGGAGGGCTTTTTGCACCAGGGTTAAATGAGCATCTGTGATTGACTTTTGGACTGATGACAAACTATAAATAGGGTGTATATTTCTTTGTATTTTCACACTGATGAAGGCTTTGTAATATACAAGCAGAAACCGGTCTGTTTGGTACATTATATTTATGTAATTAATTGTTATTCTGTCTCCACGGTATGCTGGTCATATTTTTGGTTTACATTGTGATTTAGGGGCCTGCAGACACCTTACTTGCAGAGGCTTTTTTTGGGATTGCTTGTATCCAGAACTGATCAGAGGAAGAAGTGTATTACAATGACACATTCATCCTTCTCACGTCTGCTTAACACATAAGAAATTTAATTTCTGGCACACTTCATAGGTTTATAGGTAGGTACTTGGCTATTGGCCCTAGGGCCTATATAAGCCTAGCCAAAATGTACCCTGGCTTACGCCACCCAAGAAAATTATTTTCCTGTGCTCCTGTTGAGCAGAGCCAAAGAGGTGATCCCCATTGTGAATTTCCTATTTCCCATCCAATCATCAAGATTTTTCTTGAAGAGTGTTAATGAGGAGCTTTGTTTGATATAGATAGGTAGTTTGTTCCAGAGTATGGGAAGTCTCTGGGGCAGGAATCTATCCCTCCAGCATGTTGTGTTTATTGTAATGACAAGGTTTAGGTCCCTAGAGTGAGTAGCTTGGAGGGATTGGGATTTTTTTAAGTGGAGAATGTCCAACAGCTCTGGGTTAGACATAGCTTTGTATGTTAGGCATCTGTTTGAGGCCGGTAAACCTCTTTGTGAGGTATTTCTGTGGCCTTTCCAGTTGTTGTAGATGTCTTGTGAGGTACATACCAAAAGGGGCATTGTACTCTATAATGGGTCTAATGAGTGACGAGTAGAGTGGAACAATGACCTCTTTTTTCCTGGATGAGAAACCTTTTGTGATGAGGTGTGCCATGTAAAAGGATTTCCTGACTACTGTGGCAATGTGATTATCAAAGGAGAGACTACTGTCTCTGTGTCTCAAGGTCTCTTATCACACTTTTGGTGTTAAGTAGACTACCACCTATGTGGTAGCTCATGGGTACAGAGTTTTTACCAAAGGGGATGGCAATGTGATTTTCAGCATTGAGCTTGAGGTCATGCCTTAATCTGAACTGTATGTATTGCCAAATAATGTTAAGGGTACACACACCAGTTCATGTTGTTAATGAGTCTGAGAAAAAATGTTTTACAGATAGCAACATTGATGTTATCACAAAATGTGTGTACATATGCATTCAGAACCCCTCTTTAAAATTATCACTTCATTGGATACAAATCTGGCATCAGCTTTTTTTCTCCAAACACTCAGCACTTATACCTTGTATCACTGAGATACGTATGTTACAGCCGGAGATGTTGATAGTGCTGAAGAAATCACACTGTTGCCAGGTGTTTTTGTGTGACTTAAAGTAACTAAAACTGAATTTTTCACCTTTCTCCTTAAGTAGAGAGCTGTGTTTTTGAGTTGCCCAGTGATCTGTGAATGGAAAATGCATTAGAAAAAAAACTATATGGCACTGGCAAAAGCTTACAGTAAATTAAATGCAATTTAAGGGTATATGAGCAAAGATCAGATCAAAACTTGCAGTCAGGAGACACAATCATCCTTCTCACATCTCACTGCAACATTAGACATTTACTTTTTGGAACATATTAACAGACTTGTAGTTAATGACAAATAATGTGGAAGTGGACAGACAGCTCACATGTCGTTAGCAATTGTGACAATAGCTAATTTTTAAACAACACATTGGTATCACAAAATGTGATTAAATATGTATTCAGACCACTCTGTGTAAAATTATCATTTAAGTAGATTCAAACCATGCATCAGCTGTTTTTCTTTCATTAAGATCACTGCACGCACACCTTGTGGAACAGAAAAAATACCCGAGAAGTGTATTTTCTTCATTGAGTACTATCCAGAATCCTGATAGCTGCACAATGCTGACAGGCTATTTTGCTCTGCATAAGATTAGCCTAAACTAATTTTTTTGTTTTTCCCCTTAAACTGTGAAAGTTTTATGTTGCAAACTGGTGCAGAAATTCCGAATGCAATAGTTAATAAAAGCATTCACAAAAATTGAATTAGTTAACAATTTGATGGAATAATAAATGAATCATAGTGTATACCTTGTAATTTGAAGAGCTACTACTGCTTTATACTCACACAGTCTTTCCACATCTCTTTTTCACATCACTACTACCATGTAGGTCTCACAATAACAGGACTTTAGTAATGCTATGAGAATGGAACAGGGGAAAGATAGCAGAAATGCTTTCATTTTTCACAAAGCACACACAGTTAATAATAGCATAATTTCAAGTGACATATCTGACCTGTCTTAAGTTTCCCACCTCAACACATTCATACATCTAAATGTTTGTCAAGATTTATTCTGAACCACCCTCAGTAAAATGATCTGTGAACAGATTTCGAACCCTACATCACCTGTACTAGTTTTTGAAGCTAAATACATTTATACTTTATGCCACAGAGAAAGGAGTGTGGCAAATTTGAATTTTTCCAATCAGTACTGTCTAGAGTACTGTGGAAAGTGCAAAATTCCAGTCTCAGCTGAGCTCTTGATGGCATTCCAAATTAAATTTACCAGTTTTTTAGGGCAGTGAACTGCCATTCACTGTTTCTGACCACTGCCAGACAATGGAGATGAATGCCAAATGTCACATAAATGATCAAGGAAAAAGACACATTTTTAAACCAGTTTAATCATCTTTATCTTGCAATATGAATCTATAAAGATTTGAACACTCAGATCAAGATATTAAGCATATTCAATTGATTATTTACTATATTTGCCACAGACAAAGACATACTTTAGCCAGGAGAAGAAGTGTTTAGATGTACTCAGAATGTAACATTGCATCAATTCACATTGAATGTTCAACACAACTTAATTAGAAACGTTGTCCTTTCTTACTGACAGTAAATGTCTGGATGACTGTGATATTGCCAGCAGTTTGGATACCCATGAATTTATAGTAGATGACATCAGTAGGCCATGTTGGAAACAAGATGGGTGGGCTGCATGGAATGGATGTGTAGGCATCTGCAAGAATCAAAATAAGCTGTCAATCTATGGTATTGGAGCAATAACTGTGGTATACACACCTGCTGTTCTGTCTAGAGACACACAGATGGGCAGTTGGTTATATATTACAAGACTGAAGCTTTATTTAATCGAATAAGTAAATCTTGAACTTGTAATATCAAAACCGTTAATTGTCAAATGGCCGATTTAACCCAGGAAGCACTTCCCTTGGCAGTTATGTGGAGTATGCCCTTTTCTCCACTTTGGAGTGATCTTGGTATAATTAGGTGTGTGGGGGGTGAAGCCCCACACTTGATTTCAGATGTATTTTTTTTTTTTTTTTGATTCGGCTAAGGGAAGTGTTTCCCTTGGTTGAATTAGCCATTCAAAAATTTTAGCTGTCAATATTACAAGATCAAGCTTTAGTTATTTGATGAACTAAAGCTTCCATGTTCTTATATAGATGCAGACAATTAACTGCAGTAAGAACATAACCTGTAGCTATCTAAGTACACAGACTACAGAACACAGTACCTTATGCAAGTGCCATGGCACAAGTCTGACCATTACAAGACTGCAAGTGAACTTATAGTAAATGACATCAGCAAGTTATGTGGGAGACAAAATGTTGGGAAGCTTGCATAGGCTCATAGCTTCATATGCTCATAACAGGCTACTAGCCTAATGGCCCTACGGTGTTGCAAAGCCTAGCTGTGTAAAAACACAAGTACCCTTACTGAGCATAGTTGGATGGTTATTGCTAACAGAGCAATTTTTTAGGAGCAACAACTGGCCCTGTCCATGAAAGACATAGGTGCCACCCCAGAGTTGATCTTGTAATCACCCAACCAATAGTTCAGGTTCTACTTGCACAGTGTCATTGAGGAACACTGCTCCACAACAGTGATAGCCTATTACAGAGAAATGTGAGTCATTAGCAGCTATATCGGTCTCCCCAGCATGTTCTGTTTATGCCACAGGCTAGGTTGAGAATCCTGGGCTAAGTTATTTTTGTCCTATTTTATGTGCAGATATCCACCGTTTCCAGTAGGCCAGGCTGTGAGACTGCACTAGGTCACCTCTCAGCAGCCAGCATGATACTGATACACTGATATCTCTTTCACTCTTTCCATGCATTTCATGTTTGGAGGTCCTGGAGTCTCAGAGGCACAACCTTGTGTTTTCTCCAATTGCTGCAGGTGTCTGGTGAGGTACAGACAAAAGGGAGCATTCTACTTCATTAGTGGTCTGATAATGGTAGGGTACAGCAGTGGTATGACCACCCTGGTCTTGGATATGATGTCCATATGTATGATGTATACAATGCAAAATGTAGTGTCACCACTACGGATTCATAGTGAAAACAAACTCTGCAACAGAAGAAAGAACCTGTTGCAAAAAAGAGTAACATCCCATGACTGGAAGAACTCCCTGGTCAGCCTCAGCAAGAAGCTGAGATCCCTCATAAAATCCTCCAAAGCTAATTATGAAAACAAAATCGCCACTGATTCTAAAGACAAACAAAAAGCATTCTATAGCTATATCAAGAATCTCAATGGCAACACTCAGATCTGCTCTGAGTTACAGCACAATGGCACTAAATATACAGAACCAACTGATATGCCAACATCCTGACATATAGGTTCAGTGCTAACTTTACCCCTCTCACCCCCTAAAGGGCCCATCTCTATACCTGAAGAATGCAAAGTTCCTGTAATCATGGCTGCACAGGTAAAAGCCACACTCTCCAAAGCCAAGAACACAGCATCCATGGGACCTGACAACATCCCAGGCTGCATTCTACATGAACTACGGAATTAACTGGCACACCACCTAAGCACAATGTTCAGTCATAGGCTCACCTCAGGATCTGTGCCCACTGAATGGCACACAACATAGGTTATCCCACTCTACAAAGGGGGAGCCACCAAGGACCCCAGGAACTACGGCCCCATTAGCCTAATGAGCTTGGTCTGCAAGGCCATGGAACGTATCATCATGAACTTATAAACAAAGACATTGGTAATCTCCAAACTCTGGACCCTACCCAGTTTGGGTTTGTAAAAGGCAGATCATGTCTCCTAAACCTGATTGACTTTTTTGAAGCAGTCACCAAAGCCGTAGATGAGGGTAAGGTGGTTCACACAGCCTACCTAGATTTCACCAAGGCTTTGGATGCCATCCCCCGCTCTGGAATTATAGATAAACTTACTAAACTAGGTATAAATCCCTATGTCACAAGATGGGTTGCCAACTGGCTCACTGACAGAAACCTCACTGTGAAAGTAGCAGACTGGAAATCTGACTTCAGACCGGTGACAAATGGAGTACCCCAGGGTTCAATCCTGGGTCCTCTCCTGTTTGGTATCTACTTTTCTGAATTACAGGCTAACACAGAAGGTCTTTGGCTAATGAAGTTTGCAGATGGCTACAAACTAGGAGGCATAATTGAAACTTCTAATGATGTGGACATCCTACAAAAGGGTCTCACTGAGACAGTGCCTGGTGTCAAAACGATGGCTTCAAGCTCAATGCCAAAAAGTGCATTTCCATCACTTTTGGTAAGAACTCTGTACCCATGAGCTACCACATAGGTGGTAGTCTATTTAACACTGAAAGTGTGATAACAGTCCTTGGGACACAGGTGGACAGTAGTCTCTCCTTTGATAATCACACCACCACAGTAGTCAGGAAATCCTTCTATGTGGCACACCTCATCACAAAATGTTTCTCATCCAGGAAAAAAGAAGACATTGTTCCCCTCTACTCATCACTCTTTAGACCTATTATAGAGTACAATGCCCATTTTGGTATGTACCTCACAATACATCTACAACAACTGGAAAGGCTACAGAAATACCTCACAAAGAGGATTACTGGCCTCAAACAGATTCCCTAGGAAGACCATCTGAAAAAACTCCAGCTTTACTATTTCACATATCACCTACTCAGAAGTGATTTCTGCCTAACATACAAAGCTATGTCAAATCCAGAGCTGTTGGACATGCTCCACTTAAAGAAATCCCAATCCCTCCAAGCTACATGCTCTAGGGACCTAAACATTGTTACCACAATAAACAGAACATGCTGGAGGGATAGATTCCTTTCCCAGAGACTTCCCATACTCTGGAACAAGCTACCTATCTATATCAAACAAAGCTCCTCATTATTACTCTTCAAGAAGAATCTTGATGATTGGATGGGAAATAGGAAATTCACCCTGGGGATCGTCTCTGTGGCTCTGCTTTACAGGGGCAGAAGAAAATAATTTTCTTGGGTGGTGAAAGCTAGGGTACCTTTTTGACTAGGTTTATATGGGCCCTAGGGTCAATAGCCTAGTACCTACCTATGAACCTATGAAACTGTAGGTTGCTCTCAACATGTGTTCCCAAATCTCACAACACTGTACTTGAGTTTATTGGGGTGCTATATATATACCATAATTAGCAGGGATAATTCATTGCCCAAGAGAAGATAAGCCATTGCATGTTTTATGGCTCAGTCTGTGAGTTTGGCATCAGTCATTAGTGTGTGTGTGGCAGCCCCTTCCCAATATGTTACCATCATTGGTGGACTCTGTATTAGTGCATCCATTTTCAAGGCATCTGCAAACTTGGTAAACCTCATGACATTTACCATTGCCTGCACATTAGAGAAGTATTTTGCAAAGAGCTGAGGTCTCAGTACAGATCTTTGCTGTATTCTAATGGTAGGTGGCTACTGGCAGAAGTGTAGTTTCCAACTTAGAGACTGTGTGTTATGTCAGTGAGACAGTTGCCTATCTCTCTATTACCGTATGGCTTAATTCCCACATGAATGGTGGTAGTATGGTTGATGTATGTGTGGAAAAAAGTACTGAGACCCCAGAGTTGCAGTGCTTGGTGGGGGGTGAGTGCATCCGGATGTATTGCAAACATGTGACATATTGTTTGATAGGGTGTAATTTTTCCACATGTAATTTTATGTCATACACAGGAACTGGACAGTAAACACTAGTAATACAGCATGATATGTACAGTCCCATAGCAGAGCAAGCAGCAGGTTTGCTCGATGGTTAGCAAAGTGCATTTGTATGTGAGATGCACATGTTTGTGCATAGCTAAGCAGTGTGCAAATGTGTGCTGCATTGGTAAAGTCTGACAGTTAATACTGAGTCTATGAAATACACTTGCTGCTTAACTGACTCTGTGGCAGCATGTATTAATTCATTGATACTTTCCTTTTTTTGAGCCAGATGGTACTGGGTTCGAATACAGGTGTATGTAATACTTTAAAATACTTTTTATTACAGAGTGATAATGCTAGTAAATGAATTGTTTATATGAGATGTGTTGCTGTGTGTTGGCATAGAGCAGTGGTGTTACGTGGCATTGCATGGGTGTAAAAACACCTGTTTGCCACTGCTCACTATTCGTGCATGATGTGTACCCCCACACACAAACATGGAGCCCATAAGGTGAAGGGATCCTTTGCTTCTCCAGTAACTTTATGTGTGGCATGTGCAAGTGATTCTGTTTTTTTTTTTAAAACCAGATTTAAGGTATTTAAATAGGGTAAATAGTAAAGTGGTAAAATGTGGAGCAAGTAGGGGAAGAACAAAGGGTAAGCAGGACAAGAATGTGCAGGAGGGAGGTAGGAAAGAACCATAGCTATCAATTTCTTTGACAGTGTAAACTGAACATATGTGCAAAATATTAACTGAATTTGGACTGACACCTCCAGGGAGAGGGGTGACCACAACATAATCATGTTGTATAGCCAACTGGACCAAAATCAAGTGTGTGAAGAAGACACGTGGAAAATGGATAGCTATATATGGACACATATTTTTTTTTTTTTTTTTTTTTTTTTTTTTGTGGGGAAGGGAAGTCGGTATGTCTGGGTCAGGAAAGTTGGAGACATGAGGAAGCAATTTCAGACAGACAAGACAAACAAGACAAGAGACAGGGATGATGATGGACACAAACGTTTTTGGGACACTATGATTGAGATAAAAGTGCGGACACCCTGAACTCATGATCGTCAAGCTTGAGGACAGTGAGAATCGAGTCCTCACCCACTGGACTTTCATCACAGCCACTTCATTCTGTATTTAGCTGGAGCACTTGATGGCTCTTTTTCCTTCTCCTCTAGTACTATGCAAAATAAGGGAGAGCAGCCTCTCCAGTTGGAGTAGTCATGCATCAATGGTGTGGCGCACAACCCTATGTACAATCCCTAGCAACTCGATGTGGATAATATAATCACCACCTCCTCAATTGCTCCTAGAGGGCACCACTGGACCAGCCTCTGGGACAGGACTATCTGAGGGGCCAGGTAGTGGAGTGGCAGCAGAGGCAGTGTTGCAAAGTTAGCTCCCACACATTCTGGGCATTGATGCTGGAGACGGTGAAGGGGTGCAGGGGGATCCTGTCAGACAGGCCTACCCTGCTGTGCTGTTCAGCATTTAGTGATGTGGTGCACATGGATAACATGGGCACATTTCAATGACACATAAAATTAAAAAAACAAAAATTAAAACAAAAATAAAATAAAACTTTTTTACAATAAAATAAAAATAAAAGGAAATACATTCATAAAAGAAAAGAAAAGAAAATTGCACACACATTTTTATAAATAATATTTTTATAAATAATATGAAAAGAGAGATAAGGGCTGGGGTCAGAGAAAAAAAGAGATAAGATTAGTACCTTCATATGTCACATACAATGCACTAATACTATTAACTGACTCTATTCTCTTAACTTTTACATTTAAGACTGCCACCTCCTAACAGATTCACTCTGTACTACAGACTGCAGCAAGTAATCCTTGACATGTGCATATATTGCACATATACATATTCCAATCACACAGATTAAAGTTTACAGGAAGGCATTTCTGCCACTGGTATAGAGGTTTTAAATTTATTTTCAATATTATTGAAGAATTATCTGTATTGTATATTTGGGAAGTGTGGTATTTAAACACACGATCTCTAATATTGTACTCTTTGTTTGTGCAACAGACTATTGCACACATACTTGCTTTTACAGTTGAGATATGCATGCTCAGTTTGATACAACTCTATAAAATACCAAATACAATAACAGTACTCTTCTACTGAATACATACCACTTGCTTCCCTTATCCTCACCAGTCTAGCCCCATGGGTTCAGACATTGCACTCACAGTCACTGGTAGCTGTGGAAAAACAGAACAGAGAACCATTATGAATACCAGTCTTGCCTATATTCAGCCTTCTAAGTCTTACAAGTACTCTCTGGAGATGATACTTACACAGGTGTGGGATGTCCTCAATCCTAAATTCCTCAATACAATGGTAGTAGTATGGTCATTATAACAATGCCTACATTACTCTCCACTGCACAGGATACCAGTGGCACTGGATACATCCTAGGCTAAACTATTTCAAGCCTCCAACTTATACTAGGAGGTAGAATAGTCCCCCTCCAGAAGCCTGTCACTGTGTTTCTTAAATAGGAGTCCAATAGAAATATTGGACTCCTAGACACCCCACATTTATTCCCTAAACCTGGCACCTTCCCCACAAATGCCTACAATGACTGCCATGGATCTAGAGCAATGGAGACTGATGCTGTCCCACCAGTTCTAATCATCTTGTTTACTGGACTACACACACTGTTTGAAACTGCTGTGCTCTGTTTACCATCATGCAAATGCAGTGGGTACTGCTGAGCAATGCGCTTGATGAAGGCAAGTGAAGAGCAGCAGTGAGGCATTACATAATCACAATTAGAATTCCAAGGTTATTTGATGTATAAGCAGTTGTGTATGTGTGTTTTGCAAATGTGAGGGTCATTCCAGTCAAAACAGCAGAATTATAAATTTAGGAATATACTACACACTATACCCGCAGTCATATATCTTATAATAAATGTGCTAACACATAGATAAATAATAAAATATGTGACACAATACTACTTTCACAGCCCTTATACATATAATTAATATCAGTCCCACTACCTCAAGTGTTATAAGTAAGAGTGACTATAATGGGAAGTGGCACAACAGTAGAGGTGTATCAAGTATCCTGTATTAGAATCCAGGACCATTTGTATGGCAGTCCTTCACTCACATCTGTTGCCAAAAGAACATTGCTGTAACACTTGTCTATGTTGTATTTCATTGCTATAAACTGTAATGCCACAACAGTAAAACAAAGGTTGTACACCCTGTCCTAGAACCCAGAACCATCTGTACTCTAGAACTACATATATACTTGCTGCCACAGGACTAGTTACATGATATTTCCTATTTCACTAATCATTCTTGAGGTCTTGCTGTTAACCAGCAAGCAATGTTGCTTAGCAGGTTTGCTTGATGCCCAATAGTATTAATTGAATGCATTCAGTTTCTATTTTGGGGTGTCTATGTCTGGTCTGCTTCCGGGGGGGGGGTCCCATTCTCCAGTTTGCATCCTACTGTGCTTTGTGCAAATGAGATAAATGCAGCCAGACCTGGCATTCATTTCCTTAGTTCCCATAATTGTGCTACATGCTACTCCCTCAAATGCTGACGCCCAAAAATAAAATAGACAAAGAAAGAGAGAAATGGTGCAAAAAAGGGGCAATACGTTGAAATGAGGAAAATCAATGTATGACATGCACCCAAGGAAATGATAGCTCACATCAGATATGTCTACATAGATCTGGATAAGAACTCACACTCCAATGTGTCTTCAGAACACAGGATGGGTTCCTTATACCTCTTTGTCACACAAACAGCTTTGCAGCAAAGAATTGAATTCAGTCTGCACAAAACCAGCTGCAACAACACCTACAGTGATATCATACCATACAACTGTTATTTGTACATTTATTATTTTTGGATGTAATGTACCTAGTGATCACTCAACCGGTTATGATTATATCTTGCAAATATACAGCTCTGTCTTACATTTCAGTGTTTGTTTGTCATTCTTCAGTTATCTGACCAGTAATCTGAGACATGCACTGTGTAATCCATTCTATATCATTACCCTTAAAATGTATGAGTATATTAAGTCAAAATCATGTTATATGCAGTTGCCAGCAAGTGAAGACCAGATTGGATGTTAAGTAACACCACCTGTGAATTGTGTACTGGTTACTTACATCTCCAACCATACATCTAACACTTTGTATGGTTGTAAATGTAAGTAACCAGTACACTAACACTTTGTAATTTATGCCACTATGGTACAGCCGTAGCCTCATTACCTCACAGCAAGAGGTTCTCCCGTTTGATTCTCGGCTTGGCTTGGGAGTGCCTTCTGTGTGGAATCTGTCTGCATGTCCTCCCCGCGGTTGGATAGCGTTCAAAAGACATGTGTGCGTAAATGGGTGACTGCCAATCATTAGCGGACTGGAGTTCTGCTGTGGTGACCCCTTACTGGGAAAAAGCCGAAAGACAAACAACAACATCTAACACTTTGTAGATCTAAATGGGCACACCCAGTGGAAGTAAGGCAGCCTGCAGTGCTGTTGTGTTTTCCTTCTTCCAACCAGTAATCATTCACAGTTGCAATCCATTAAATAGAAACATCTCCTACACAAATCCAAATATTTGGGATTCAGCAATTATAACAAGTTCACACATCATTTGCATCATCACCATGCTAACAGCCCTGAATCTACACTATATAAAAAGACAACCATGTAGCTAGGCAAACTTATGGTGAAGAAACTTGTTTATGTTTGGAAGACTGCACATATACTATTTCTTCATGATATATCTGTACAGAGGAATACTGAACTTCATAAGTTATGCTTACATTTTGTCAGCTACATACTGCATATGCTGGAATGTATTTAAGAAACATCTGAAGCAAAGGCTTTTACACTTTTATCTATATGCATTACTTAGAAGTGTACTGATGTCATGGTATGTTTTTTAAACAATTTCAGAGGTATACATGATTGCTAATACATAAAAATTGTATGCTATGTGATTAATATGTACAAGTGCTTCATGGACAGTTCCTTTGATAGCACTTTCAGAATTTCAAACATGGTTTGTTAGCAAAATGTGTCATTTTCCTGTTTCTGAGGGGGAGCAAAGGTGAGTTGCTGGTATGGCACAAACAAATATAGACTGTTAATTTTGGGGGCAAAGGAGAGATAATGTTATGGCTCACACAAGGGTATATTGTTATTTTTGGGGAGCAAATATGAGTTAATGTTATGGCACAAACAAGGCTTTGTTCCTCTTGTTACTCTCCTGGTTTTGCATCCTGCCTGTTGATTGTATTTCACATCTCTACACTGCTTTATGTTTCTCCAGTGGGTAATACTGACTGCTTATCTTTTCTGTTTTATCTGGTAACAGTTATTTTGTAGTTATGTGATACTGATGTATATTAATCTTCTTTTGTTTTTTAAGACACCTACAAGTATGCCACGCAGGCATGTCAAACCTCAGAGACCCCCTCCTACACCAATACTGAGAACCATGTGATAGTGGATGCCTTTAGGCAACATGGTGCTTTTCTCCTGGAAAGGGGATGGGGAGATATGGCATGTAGGATGCAAATATGGTACCATATAGTTGATAATGTGAATGCCATGGGTGGCCATGGCAGGACATACAAACAGGTGTACCACAGGACCACTGACATAATAAAATCTGCATAGAGAAGAGCAGTTGCAGTGGACCATGACCAGATGTTTAGCGGAGGAAGGCCTGCTAGGGAACCATGACTAACACCCGATGAAGAGTTTCTTGCCAATATCAGGGATCCAGACTGCTCCCAAGAGAGTTCACTACACCACATGGTGGATGTTGGAGCAATAGTTTCAGAGACAACAAGCACATCCAAGGAGCAGCTTCCAGGTAGGTTTTGGTATCTCAAAAGTTAAATGCTCTGGTATAGTAAAACAATTGAAATCAATAAGTTACTTCTGTGTCACATGTCTTTTTGGGGGGATTGAAGATTGCTAGTTATCAGCTTATGATGGAGTCGTCAACCATGTTCTTGTTGAAAGTATAGTTAATGGACATATAAATGGGTAAAATTAGTACCCTTTGAGATACTGTTAATTGTGATGATGTTGCCCTTACCACTTGCTTAGCATCTTCTGGGACTGTCTGCATTGCAGAGGAATATGTCATCTGAAGATGGTAAGCCAATTTTTTTATGTCAGTACTGCTGAGCAATTTAAAGAAATATTCAGTGTATGCTGTTAATGTCAGGTCTGTTGAGTGTATTGCTGTATTATTGACTGTAATAGTGGCAGCACTGCTACTTTGTTAGCATATATTAGACTATAGTAGTGCAGGTATTAATTTTTTTTTTTGTGCTTGTTGCTTTTTATCACAGGTGATCATGACAGTGGGAGTGTGGGCCATCTGCCACCTGATGTCAGTGTATCAGCAGACTCTGATGATCATGGCGATGAAACTGAGACACAATCAAGGGGAGCAAAGGTTGAATCTGACACTGAGGTTGACATACAGCCATCCCCTGCAGTGCCATCAGACATAGCCATTATCCCTATGCCTACCCATTCCAGTGATCCCACAGATATTGGACAGGTGGAGGGCAAGGCCATTGATCAGGGAAGTGTGGCTGCTGTGGCTTCAGTGCCTGTTGAATCTGACCATAGCCACAGTGTGATGAGGTGCCATTAGGAGGGTTGATAAGGGTGCTCAGAGGGGGCATGCTGTTCCTCCTCCACCTGGTGCAGGTGTTTCTTCTTATGTCACTCAACATATGTTTAGTGCAGTCATGGAGGCACAGGCACGGTCCCATAGCTGATCTAGACAAATGCTCAGGGTTGTAGAAGTGGCACAGTCTGACACATGTGACTGTCTCCACCATGTTGCCAATCCAATGGATTGGATGAATTCAATTTTTGAATGAGGGGGTGTCTCTGATGGACTGAGGGGTGTTTGTCATGGAACGAGCTTTGTTGTGATGGAACATCTGCTGGGAAGGGAACAGCATCCTCACATGTGTAGGTCAAGTGTATCATCTACTGTCAGCCAATGTGGCCATGCCCAATCATGATCCCATAGTGGCAGTACTTCCTCTGATTCATTAGTGAGTGTGCTGTTCATACCCAGACATGGAAGACCATGGGGTCATGGTCCTGGGCATCCCTGTGAATGCAGCGCATCCAGCAGACATCAATCATGAAGAGGTAGCAGCAATGCATCCGACCTTGGGCATGGACATACCAGTGCAACTCCTGGCAGAGCCAGTTCTTGTGGGAGTGGATGACAATGATGACCTGCCACCTTTACCATGTCCAACATACCAAGATGTAGATCCAGCACAGAGCTTGGCATTATTCGTGCAGACACTCACACACCAATTTCACCTGGAGGACCCCTACAGACCAACACACACACAGCAGTTACTCATTTTGTCTCAATGACCATTTGTTAGTTTATCCAAATGTCTACCCGCTTCTCTTTCTTACTCACATACACTCAATAACCTTTTGTGTCAACCTTGGCTTCATGCCCCCCCACACACACAACACCCTGTGCAAGTGATGATGCCTATGCCGTATCCCTGTTTTCAATATTTTGGATTCAGGGATACATAAGCTTTGTGTCTGATGCTCAGGGTGCATAGCTATCTTAGTGAGTAGTATATCTGCATTTGTGGTGTTGAAATGGTAATTGCACCTTTGACTAATACTGGCCCTGGAAAGTTCAACAGTGAATAGTATCACAGTTTCCTAACTTTTGTGGTGAAGGATCTTGTGAGGGTTGTGAATTAATAAACTCCAATGTGTATTATTACTTTCTAACTTCTTCCTTTAATGATTTCCCAGTACAAACATGTGGTTCTAAACTGAGGGTATGCAGTGATCATCAGTACTTTTGAGAGGTATGACTGTGTGCATCTTTGATTCTTGAGGCGTACTACTTAATAATGGACACATATGAGTCAAATAAATTTCTGCTGTCAAAGTTTAAGGTAATTTCTGTACAAATCTCCCACCTTTTACTTGCTTACCGGGCCAGCTAATGAAATACAAGGATATGCCACGCATTCATATTATGAAACAATACACTCCAGGTTCAGGACTTACCTTAGTTTAGGGATGACACTTTGTGATGCAAGTAATATACAGCCAATATATGGGGAGGTAAAGGTCATTTGAACTGCCTGACATCAATTTTACTGTATGTATGTGAGCAGGACGAAGGTTTTAGGCTCCTAGGTTGTGGGTGATTGTGCTATGCATTGTCTATTAACCAATGCAAAGGCATACTGAGCAAACCTACATCTGTCTACACCCACAGCAGGGGTTGCCCCCCACTCGAGATTCCTCATCTGCCTGTGGCTGTGGTGACCTTGGGATTGGTAGTGGGATGTGTGCCTCTTCCCCTTGTTGATACTGCTGAAACTGTTTCCTCAAGATTATGTTGTGTAACATGGCACATAATGTGAATATTTCTGTACATGTCCATAGATTGTACTGCAGAGTTGTAGGGCTCCCAAAGATGTATCTAGGCACCAGAACTGTGACTTTAGCAGCCCAAACATATGCTCTATGATATTTCTGGTCTGAGCGTGTGCCTCATTATGGTGTTCTTCCATGGGTGTGTGTGCATTTCTGACAGGTGTCATCAGCTATGGTTCTAGTACATAGCCTGCATCCCACAGTAAATGACCCTGTGGGATATCCCAAGTAAATAGTAATCCAAAACGTAGAACAACAAATATAATCCAAGGGAGGAAGAACGCAAAGCAAACCAAATAGCGTAACAAAATTTAATCACCGCTTTCGTCCAAGGACTTCTTCAGAATACAAAAAAACAAGCATGTGTAAACCTATTTAAATAGTCCATAATTAATTAATTAATCAATCACAATTATTCAATAAAATTCAATTAAAATAACAATTAACAAAAAATTGGGTATTTGTTAGTTAAAAAACACTTTAGAAATAGTTTTATCAATGTCAAGTTTTGCATCCTTTAAAAATCATTTAATATTAATAGTATCGTTGAGCCCTGGATACTTGTCAGATTTCAATCTAATCTGCCATATCGTTTCCCTTTGCTCAAAATAATTTTTGAAATCACCACCCCTCAAATCACTTTTACATACTTCAATAACAGAAAATACAAATTTTTTAAAATTATGACATGCCAATGAATGCTTAAATAGGGCATTGTTTTCGTCTTGAACTTTGATGCTATATAAATGTTCACGAATTCTAATTTTTAAACTTCTAGTTGTCATACCGACATAAAAAGCCGGACATGAAGTACAGGAGCTAATATAAATAACTCCAGCGGTATTACAATTGACATATTCTGGGACAACAAAAGTTTGATCAAAAGTGTCTATACTAATATAAGGCCCTGTTGAAATATATCTACACATATTACAATTAAGACATTGAAACATGCCTTTTTTACTCATAGTATTACCTGTACTAATGATAGGGTGGTTGGCGTTAAATTCTAAAGATTTCTTGATGCTGTAGTTGTTTCTAAAGGTGAAAAAAGGTTTCTCACTTAAAACTTTGCTCACATCAGGATTGCCTCGGATAATGCGCCAATTGCTTTCAATTAGACGTCTTATCTTAATACTATCACTAGTCATGTCTAAAGTGCAAATTGGTGTTTCCATAGTTGTAATTTTTGGTTTAGTTAAATTTGAATTATTAACAGTATTGTCAGATGAACTATTAAAATTCAAAAGTGCCGGATATAGAGACTGTCTTTTGTCTAAAACTTCTCTGATAGTTTTTTCTAAAAAAAATTTGTCGTGTCCCCTATCAATGAACATATTGGCAATGAAACAAATTTCATCATGTAAATCTTTGTCATTAGACGTCATTCGGCAAGCTCTTATGAACTGGCCTTTAGGTATATTTTTGATGACGTGAGCAGGATGCCCACTTTGAAAATGTAAATAACTATTGGTGAAGGTGTTTTTTCTAAAGATTTTACTGTGAAATCTAGATTCAGTATTATCCCACCAGAAAAGAACATCCAGAAAATTAATGACTGACCCTATATTACCCAATGTAAACTTCAAATAATTAGATGTTTGGTTAACATCAATTAAAAATTTATTAACTGTATTTTCATCACCTCTAATGATAAAAATTAAATCATCTACAAAACGGTGATAAAATAAAACTTCATATTGGTTTTGCAATAGCTTTAAACTATCACATTCCCACCAGGAAAGGACTAAGTTGGCATATGAAGGTGCGGTTGGTGAACCCATAGCCACCCCCCTGATTTGCCGGTAGTAAGTACTGTCAAATAAAAAATAGTTGTTGTTTAACAAAATGTCCAAAAATCTACAGATAGTTGAGACTTGACCTGTGTTCAAATTTGTTTTTAATGTTAAAAAACTGCGTATAGCTTCAACTCCCTCATCATGAGGTATACAGGTGTATAAAGAAATGATGTCTAAAGTGAAAATAACGTCCGTAAGCGGATTGAATAGTTTCTTGTCTGTAAACTGTTTCAATTTACTAAGAAAATGCCAGGAATCCTTGATAAAGGATTCCTGCTGGGATACTATTGGTCCCAGAGTGGCATCAATCACCAAAGAAATGCCTTCAGTTACTGAATGTGGAGAGGAAACGATAGGTCTAAAAGGAGGGTCGTGAGAACATTTATGAATTTTAGGTATTCCGAAAAGGATACTTATTCTAGGTTTAACAACCACACAAAACTCATAAACTTCAAGATCTATCTCACCTGTCATTAATGCATCATATAAAAAAGAATGAATTAATCTAATCTTTTTATTTATGTCTAATAAAGACACAACTTCATATTCTTGTTTGTTATTCAATAACTCTAACATCTTGAATTTATAAGCAACTTGTGTCATTATCACAATGTTCCCTCCTTTATCACTCCTCATGAATCTTAGTGTTTGATTTTTCTTACGTAGATTGTAAAAGGCTTTCCTTTCATCATTATTTAAATTATTAAAGTTGTTGTTACATTTGATGGTCTTTTCTATTTCCTGTATACAAATGTCTTCGAAAAATCTTAAGGTATAATTCAACTGGGGAATATATGTTGACGGTTTAATCAAAACTCTAGTAGGTAGGGAGATGTCGTGTAGCAAATACTGTAAATTCAGTCTCCTAACGTACTTCTTAATGTCGACTACGGTTTTACCGTAGTCAGCTCTAGTAGTTGGAACAAAATTGAACCCTAATTTCAAGACATTCAATTCAGTGGAATCAAATTCCACTTCAGTTAAATTAATTATGTCAAAATTATTGTTGTTTAAATTCAAGTCTCTTCTCCTGAGGAGCTGGATCCCAAGAATGTCCGACTCCTTGTTAAAATTGTCTTCTTCTCGAAAGGGGTCTTTTTCATAAAAAAATTGTTAGAGGAAGAAGATGAAGAAGTAGTCACTAAATTGTTACCGACTTTGTTTTTCACACGGCTTCATTAGATGCCGGTGTCTCATTGTCCAAGTTTACTCTATCATCCGTTACATTGACGATGTCATTAGCATTGTCAGACGCGGTATTTGTTGTATTTATAGTGTCACTCTTAGATGGTTCATTGACTCGTTTGTGTGTCAGTTCATTATTGCTAGTAGAAGTAAATGTATTACTGTTCACAACAGAGCTGTAGCCGCGTCTGTTGTTGTCGGGACCTACGGAGAATTTCGAATTTCTCTCTTTACCGCTTGGTGCGAAATAATTATAAGCAGTTCGGGTCTTATAAGACTCAATGTCACGTAACATTTTGGAATGTTTTCTGTTAATTACTTCTTCAGAATGTCTCTCAACTTCTTCGGAAACTTTTTCAAAAAGTTCCGCTTGTTTTTTGTTATCTAGCAATAATTTTTTAAGTAATGCCTCAATCTTATTGATGTCATCTCTCAAAATTTCCATTTTAGTAAGATTATT
This sequence comes from Protopterus annectens, assembly GCF_019279795.1. Taxonomy (NCBI): domain Eukaryota; kingdom Metazoa; phylum Chordata; order Ceratodontiformes; family Protopteridae; genus Protopterus; species Protopterus annectens. Next base: position 1,883,848,413 of record NC_056728.1, on the reverse strand, counting down.
GTCTGACAAAAGCTTTAGAAACGCCAAACCCGCTTCATTGAAAAAGTTCACTAAACTTTTAAACATTGGATCACCAAGACGGACTCCGTTGGGGCACTTAAAAAACCTGAGCCCCCTTCGGAACAATTTTCAGTTCTATACATCGTTCGAAGTAACAGTTCTCAATATAAAGGGAACGGTACCTTTTTAGTAAGTTGTTAAGTATGTCCCTGTTTTTATTTATTTCCTCATTGTTGTTGATTGAAGTAGAAAAAACAGAATACTTTCCGAACGGGTTGTTGGAATACTCCAGCATCGGTTTCACTCCTGGCGCATTTTGTTGATGTAATCGTTGCCTAACACTGGGAACTTGTATAGGTTCAGTAGTAGCCTTCGCTACTAAAAAGTTTAAAGAATTTTGAATGTTAATCAAAGTTGTCAGTAAAACGTCGTTAACTACCCAATTTTTTGTTAATTGTTATTTTAATTGAATTTTATTGAATAATTGTGATTGATTAATTAATTAATTATGGACTATTTAAATAGGTTTACACATGCTTGTTTTTTTGTATTCTGAAGAAGTCCTTGGACGAAAGCGATGATTAAATTTTGTTACGCTATTTGATTTGCTTTGCGTTCTTCCTCCCTTGGATTATATTTGTTGTTCTACGTTTTGGATTACTATTTACTTGGTTTTTTTCACATTACCATCCATGGCTGAGGAGAGCGATGACCATCTGCTTAATTTAAGTATTCATCCCACACCGGGAACTGCAACTACTGGGACTATGGAGGTTAACGACGTTTTACTGACAACTTTGATTAACATTCAAAATTCTTTAAACTTTTTAGTAGCGAAGGCTACTACTGAAACTACAGCGGCGAATGCCTTAAGTCCCACCGGATCTTTCAAAGAACTTGATACTGTTATTGAAATTCCTGAAGACAGTATCACTACAACACGTACTAAGAAACAAGTTCCCAGTGTTAGGCAACGATTACATCAACAAAATGCACCAGGAGTGAAACCGATGCTGGAGTATTCCAACAACCCGTTCGGAAAGTATTCTGTTTTTTCTACTTCAATCAACAACAATGAGGAAATAAATAAAAACAGGGACATACTTAACAACTTACTAAAAAGGTACCGTTCCCTTTATATTGAGAACTGTTACTTCGAACGATGTATAGAACTGAAAATTGTTCCGAAGGGGCTCAGGTTTTTTAAGTGCCCCAACGGAGTCCGTCTTGGTGATCCAATGTTTAAAAGTTTCGTGAACTTTTTCAATGAAGCGGGTTTGGCGTTTCTAAAGCTTTTGTCAGACAATAATCTTACTAAAATGGAAATTTTGAGAGATGACATCAATAAGATTGAGGCATTACTTAAAAAATGATTGCTAGATAACAAAAAACAAGCGGAACTTTTTGAAAAAGTTTCCGAAGAAGGTGAGAGACATTCTGAAGAAGTAATTAACAGAAAACATTCCAAACTGCTACGTGACATTGAGTCTTATGAGACCCGAACTGCTTATAATTATTTCGCACCAAGCGGTAAAGAGAGAAATTCGAAATTCTCCGTAGGTCCCGACAACAACAGACGCGGCTACAGCTCTGTTGTGAACAGTAATACATTTACTTCGACTAGCAATAATGAACTGACACACAAACGAGTCAATGAACCATCTAAGAGTGACACTATAAATACAACAAATACCGCGTCTGACAATGCTAATGACATCGTCAATGTAACGGATGATAGAGTAAACTTGGACAATGAGACACCGGCATCTAATGAAGCCGGTGTGAAAAACAAAGTCGGTAACAATTTAGTGACTACTTCTTCATCTTCTTCCTCTAACAATTTTTTTATGAAAAAGACCCCTTTCGAGAAGAAGACAATTTTAACAAGGAGTCGGACATTCTTGGGATCCAGCTCCTCAGGAGAAGAGACTTGAATTTAAACAACAATAATTTTGACATAATTAATTTAACTGAAGTGGAATTTGATTCCACTGAATTGAATGTCTTGAAATTAGGGTTCAATTTTGTTCCAACTACTAGAGCTGACTACGGTAAAACTGTAGTCGACATTAAGAAGTACGTTAGGAGACTGAATTTACAGTATTTGCTACACGACATCTCCCTACCTACTAGAGTTTTGATTAAACCGTTAACATATAATCCCCAGTTGAATTATACCTTAAGATTTTTCGAAGACATTTGTATACAGGAAATAGAAAAGACCATCAAATGTAACAACAACTTTAATAATTTAAATAATGATGAAAGGAAAGCCTTTTACAATCTACGTAAGAAAAATCAAACACTAAGATTCATGAGGAGTGATAAAGGAGGGAACATTGTGATAATGACACAAGTTGCTTATAAATTCAAGATGTTAGAGTTATTGAATAACAAACAAGAATATGAAGTTGTGTCTTTATTAGACATAAATAAAAAGATTAGATTAATTTATTCTTTTTTATATGCATTAATGACAGGTGAGATAGATCTTGAAGTTTATGAGTTTTGTGTGGTTGTTAAACCTAGAATAGGTATCCTTTCGGAATACCTAAAATTCATAAATGTTCTCACGACCCTCCTTTTAGACCTATCGTTTCCTCTCCACATTCAGTAACTGAAGGCATTTCTTTGGTGATTGATGCCACTCTGGGACCAATAGTATCCCAGCAGGAATCCTTTATCAAGGATTCCTGGCATTTTCTTAGTAAATTGAAACAGTTTACAGACAAGAAACTATTCAATCCGCTTACGGACGTTATTTTCACTTTAGACATCATTTCTTTATACACCTGTATACCTCATGATGAGGGAGTTGAAGCTATACGCAGTTTTTTAACATTAAAAACAAATTTGAACACAGGTCAAGTCTCAACTATCTGTAGATTTTTGGACATTTTGTTAAACAACAACTATTTTTTATTTGACAGTACTTACTACCGGCAAATCAGGGGGGTGGCTATGGGTTCACCAACCGCACCTTCATATGCCAACTTAGTCCTTTCCTGGTGGGAATGTGATAGTTTAAAGCTATTGCAAAACCAATATGAAGTTTTATTTTATCACCGTTTTGTAGATGATTTAATTTTTATCATTAGAGGTGAAGAAAATACAGTTAATAAATTTTTAATTGATGTTAACCAAACATCTAATTATTTGAAGTTTACATTGGGTAATATAGGGTCAGTCATTAATTTTCTGGATGTCCTTTTCTGGTGGGATAATACTGAATCTAGATTTCACAGTAAAATCTTTAGAAAAAACACCTTCACCAATAGTTATTTACATTTTCAAAGTGGGCATCCTGCTCACGTCATCAAAAATATACCTAAAGGCCAGTTCATAAGAGCTTGCCGAATGACGTCTAATGACAAAGATTTACATGATGAAATTTGTTTCATTGCCAATATGTTCATTGATAGGGGATACGACAAATTTTTTTTAGAAAAAACTATCAGAGAAGTTTTAGACAAAAGACAGACTCTATATCCGGCACTTTTGAATTTTAATAGTTCATCTGACAATACTATTAATAATTCAAATTTAACTAAACCAAAAATTACAACTATGGAAACACCAATTTGCACTTTAGACATGACTAGTGATAGTATTAAGATAAGACATCTAATTGAAAGCAATTGGCATTATCCGAGGCAATCCTGATGTGAGCAAAGTTTTAGGTGAGAAACCTTTTTTCACCTTTAGAAACAACTACAACATCAAGAAATCTTTAGAATTTAACGACAACCACCCTATCATTAGTACAGGTAATACTATGAGTAAAAAAGGCATGTTTCAATGTCTTAATTGTAATATGTGTAGATATATTTCAACAGGGCCTTATATTAGTATAGACACTTTTGATCAAACTTTTGTTGTCCCAGAATATGTCAATTGTAATACCGCTGGAGTTATTTATATTAGCTCCTGTACTTCATGTCCGGCTTTTTATGTCGGTATGACAACTAGAAGTTTAAAAATTAGAATTCGTGAACATTTATATAGCATCAAAGTTCAAGATGAAAACAACGCCCTATTTAAGCATTCATTGGCATGTCATAATTTTAAAAAATTTGTATTTTCTGTTATTGAAGTATGTAAAAGTGATTTGAGGGGTGGTGATTTCAAAAATTATGTTGAGCAAAGGGAAACGATATGGCAGATTAGATTGAAATCTGACAAGTATCCAGGGCTCAACGATACTATTAATATTAAATGTTTTTTAAAGGATGCAAAACTTGACATTGATAAAACTATTTCTAAAGTGTTTTTTAACTAACAAATACCCAATTTTTTGTTAATTGTTATTTTAATTGAATTTTATTGAATAATTGTGATTGATTAATTAATTAATTATGGACTATTTAAATAGGTTTACACATGCTTGTTTTTTTGTATTCTGAAGAAGTCCTTGGACGAAAGCGGTGATTAAATTTTGTTACGCTATTTGGTTTGCTTTGCGTTCTTCCTCCCTTGGATTATATTTGCTGTGGGATATCCCCACTAACAAACATCTGGTACAGTTTGGAGGTGTGCAAGATATGTGATGGTAACTGCCATGGTTGCCAGCAGACACATTCAAGATTATTCTCTTGGCATTACGCATGACTTGGCAGTTGATAGAGTGGTAGCCCTTTGTGTTTATGTAGAGCCCACCCTGTTTCCCAGGAGATGCCTTTATGTCTTTATTTCCCCTGTCTTCTCTTATCTCATACTACCCTCCTACAAGAAATCTCAGAAGTGCATCCCTTGATCTAAATCCAAATCAGGTCAAAACATATACAGCTACCACCCCTCTATAGCATGGAACAAGCTCCCTCTTGAAATCAGAGATCTGAAGTATCCCAAAATAATTTAAGTTGGTCATAAAAGAATATTTCAAACAAAAGTGGATCTGCCATTGCCTTCATCCTTCCTGACTATAACCATCTAACTAACATACCTCTTTCCTTCCACTCTGTACTGTCTCTTCTACCTACCTCTACTTCCTCTTCCTCCTCCTTCCTTCTTCCCTCCTCCTAATATCCCTACAGTTCCCTTTTCCTTACCTTCTCTGTAAGAACCTCTTCAGACATTGTTACTCCTTCAGTTCTTAATCATTTATTTTTCATTCCTGTTGTTACTTTTCTTTTGATTTTGTTAACGTACAGTATTTAGAGCCTAGGGTAGAATTATCATATTTACATTTTTTAAACTTGTTTATATAAGTGTTGCTTATTTTTACTGTATTATTATGGAGCTTTTCTCCCTGGCACTCTGCTGAGAAAGGGCTCTAGCTCAGTCAGACATTCCCCGGTCAACAAATGTAAAATAAATAAATATGTGTGCAATCTATGGTACACAGTACTTCAGAGTAGTGTGCTGCATGACAGAAATCCTGCATAATTTTGGCATTCTCCTCGGAACTATTGGGAAAATATATGTGGGCACTGGCATGTTGGAGTATAGCATTCAGAACTGGTGGAAGATCCTGGATGTCCATGCCTGTGACACCCCCAGCATGTCCCCTGTTGGTCTCTGAAAGGTACGTGTAGCTAAGATTCTAAGGGCTACACATACCTTTGTCTCCACATAGATGGGTTCCCTTTGGTGGGTTCTGTCTATGAATTGAGGACAGCAGAATTCTTGTAGTATATTCCTTTCCACCCTGTAGTGCTCTACAATTTCCACATCATGTAGGTTGTGAAAAGTTAAATGGGGCCTGACAACTCTTCTCCTTCTTAGCCTTCACCTATTGGCAGCAGCAGCAGCCTTGGCTTCAGCCTATAGCACATATAAATGAATTAAAGTAGCAGCAGCCCCTAACTTTCTATCCATGTAGTCTCCTTTCCAAAGCTGTATTCCAAAAGTTTTAAAATTCATAGGAGGCATGGAGCAGAGAGTTATACTCGGGGAATTTTCTATATACTTCAGTAGTAAGTGTATTATCTGGGGCCCTGATGATCATTACATCCAGAAAAGTGATCCTATCTTAGGTGAAACTGACCGTAAATTCCATCCCCCACTTGTTTTCATTGAGATATCCAACAAATTTCCCAAGGTATTCCTCATCTGACCTCCAAACTATCCAGCAATCATCCAAGTATCTTCTCCAAATGTCAATCTGATCAATATACAAATTATGGGATTGATCATACAATATTTGCTCCTCAATATATGCCATAAAAATATCTGCATATATGGGGGCAAAGGAGGCACCCATTGCTGTCACTTTAATCTGTAAAAAGCATACCTCACGATAGAAAAACACATTTTGTATGATCAATCTCATAATTTGTATAATGATCAGATTGACAAGATAATACCCTCAATACTGAAGTATATAGAAAATTCCCTGAGTATAACTCTCTGCTCCATACCTCCAGCTATCATCCTCCTCATATATGCAAGAATATCCCTAAAAGAAAATCCCTAAATTTCAGTATATGAGGGTAAAACATATATGCTCAGCCGAAGATTCATATTTACATGTCAGAGATGACCTTACTAATAGGTTTAAGGAAAGAGGTTACCCAACTGGACACATTACTCAAGCACAGAATGTGGTTAATGAGATGAATAGGGATGAACTGTTAATATATAAAGAGAAAGATTTTGATATCACAGGGAAACTTAGGTTTGTGACGGCATATGGGCGGAACACAGGGGCACTTATTGATAGTGTTTGCCGGAATTGGAATATTCTTATGGCAGAAAATAGATTATCCGGGTTCCTTGGAGATAGGTGCTTCTTCTCATATAGAAATTGGAGAAACTTAGCATCATATTTCAACCATTATAAACAGAGTAGCTGCAAATTAAGGGACAAAAGACAAAGTACAATGGAAGGGATGACTGGTAAGGGGAGCCATCCATATGGGCACTGTAGACATTGTTTTAGAATGCTGAAAACCACTTGTTTTAGTAGTAAGAATACTAGCACAGTATTTGAGATTCCTTTGTTCGCTAATTGTAGTTCAGAATGGGTTGTTTATTTAGCAACTTGTCAATGTTCAGCCTTTTATGTTGGACAAACTTCCAGGGCTGTGAGACATAGAATATCTGAGCATATGAGTGAAATTAGGAACCAGCGTGACACTAACACTCTCTTTAAACACACATTAACTCATAAGACAGCATGTTTTCAATTTACAATTATAGACAAAATCATTGGCTTGCAACAAAATAAATCTGGTTGGCATGAATTGCTCAATGTTAAGGAGAAAAAACTGGATGAGTAAATTAGAAGGGCTCTTTCCACCAGGGTTAAATGAACATCTGTGATTGACTATTGGACTGATGACAAACTATAAATAGGGTGTATATTTCTTTGTATTTTCACACTGATGAAGGCTTTGTAATATACAAGCAGAAACCGGTCTGTTTGGTACATTATATTTATGTAATTAATTGTTATTCTGTCTCCACGGTATGCTGGTCATATTTTTGGTTTACATTGTGATTTAGGGGCCTGCAGACACCTTACTTGCAGAGGCTTTTTTTGGGATTGCTTGTATCCAGAACTGATCAGAGGAAGAAGTGTATTACAATGACACATTCATCCTTCTCACGTCTGCTTAACACATAAGAAATTTAATTTCTGGCACACTTCATAGGTTTATAGGTAGGTACTTGGCTATTGGCCCTAGGGCCTATATAAGCCTAGCCAAAAATGTACCCTGGCTTACGTCACCCAAGAAAATTATTTTCCTGTGCTCCTGTTGAGCAGAGCCAAAGAGGTGATCCCCATTGTGAATTTCCTATTTCCCATCCAATCATCAAGATTTTTCTTGAAGAGTGTTAATGAGGAGCTTTGTTTGATATAGATAGGTAGTTTGTTCCAGAGTATGGGAAGTCTCTGGGGCAGGAATCTATCCCTCCAGCATGTTGTGTTTATTGTAATGACAAGGTTTAGGTCCCTAGAGTGAGTAGCTTGGAGGGATTGGGATTTTTTTAAGTGGAGAATGTCCAACAGCTCTGGGTTTGACATAGCTTTGTATGTTAGGCATCTGTTTGAGGCCGGTAAACCTCTTTGTGAGGTATTTCTGTGGCCTTTCCAGTTGTTGTAGATGTCTTGTGAGGTACATACCAAAAGGGGTATTGTACTCTATAATGGGTCTAATGAGTGACGAGTAGAGTGGAACAATGACCTCTTTTTTCCTGGATGAGAAACCTTTTGTGATGAGGTGTGCCATGTAAAAGGATTTCCTGACTACTGTGGCAATGTGATTATCAAAGGAGAGACTACTGTCTCTGTGTCTCAAGGTCTCTTATCACACTTTTGGTGTTAAGTAGACTACCACCTATGTGGTAGCTCATGGGTACAGAGTTTTTACCAAAGGGGATGACAATGTGATTTTCAGCATTGAGCTTGAGGTCATGCCTTAATCTGAACTGTATGTATTGCCAAATAATGTTAAGGGTACACACACCAGTTCATGTTGTTAATGAGACTGAGAAAAAATGTTTTACAGATAGCAACATTGATGTTATCACAAAATGTGTGTACATATGCATTCAGAACCCCTCTTTAAAATTATCACTTCATTGGATACAAATCTGGCATCAGCTTTTTTTCTCCAAACAATCAGCACTTATACCTTGTATCACTGAGATACCTATGTTACAGCCGGAGATGTTGATAGTGCTGAGGAAATCACACTGTTGCCAGGTGTTTTTGTGTGACTTAAAGTAACTAAAACTGAATTTTTCACCTTTCTCCTTAAGTAGAGAGCTGTGTTTTTGAGTTGCCCAGTGATCTGTGAATGGAAAATGCATTAGAAAAAAAACTATATGGCACTGGCAAAAGCTTACAGTAAATTAAATGCAATTTAAGGGTATATGAGCAAAGATCAGATCAAAACTTGCAGTCAGGAGACACAATCATCCTTCTCACATCTCACTGCAACATTAGACATTTACTTTTTGGAACATATTAACAGACTTGTAGTTAATGACAAATAATGTGGAAGTGGACAGACAGCTCACATGTCATTAGCAATTGTGACAATAGCTAATTTTTAAACAACACATTGGTATCACAAAATGTGATTAAATATGTATTCAGACCACTCTGTGTAAAATTATCATTTAAGTAGATTCAAACCATGCATCAGCTGTTTTTCTTTCATTAAGATCACTGCACGCACACCTTGTGGAACAGAAAAAATACCCGAGAAGTGTATTTTCTTCATTGAGTACTATCCAGAATCCTGATAGCTGCACAATGCTGCCAGGCTATTTTGCTCTGCATAAGATTAGCCTAAACTAATTTTTTTGTTTTTCCCCTTAAACTGTGAAAGTTTTATGTTGCAAACTGGTGCAGAAATTCCGAATGCAATAGTTAAAAAAAGCATTCACAAAAATTGAATTAGTTAACAATTTGATGGAATAATAAATGAATCATAGTGTATACCTTGTAATTTGAAGAGCTACTACTGCTTTATACTCACACAGTCTTTCCACATCTCTTTTTTACATCACTACTACCATGTAGGTCTCACAATAACAGGACTTTAGTAATGCTATGAGAATGGAACAGGGGAAAGATAGCAGAAATGCTTTCATTTTTCACAAAGCACACACAGTTAATAATAGCATAATTTCAAGTGACATATCTTACCTGTCTTAAGTTTCCCACCTCAACACATTCATACATCTAAATGTTTGTCAAGATTTATTCTGAACCACCCTCAGTAAAATGATCTGTGAACAGATTTCGAACCCTACATCACCTGTACTAGTTTTTGAAGCTAAATACATTTATACTTTATGCCACAGAGATAGGAGTGTGGCAAATTTGAATTTTTCCAATCAGTACTTTCTAGAGTACTGTGGAAAGTGCAAAATTCCAGTCTCAGCTGAGCTCTTGATGGCATTCCAAATTAAATTTACCAGTTTTTTAGGGCAGTGAACTGCCATTCACTGTTTCTGACCACTGCCAGACAATGGAGATGAATGCCAAATGTCACATAAATGATCCAGGAAAAAGACACATTTTTAAACCAGTTTAATCATCTTTATCTTGCAATATGAATCTATAAAGATTTGAACACTCAGATCAAGATATTAAGCATATTCAATTGATTATTTACTATATTTGCCACAGACAAAGACATACTTTAGCCAGGAGAAGAAGTGTTTAGATGTACTCAGAATGTAACATTGCATCAATTCACATTGAATGTTCAACACAACTTAATTAGAAACGTTGTCCTTTCTTACTGACAGTAAATGTCTGGATGACTGTGATATTGCCAGCAGTTTGGATACCCATGTTCTCATGCAATATTAATCAAAGTGTGCAAACACCACAGGTGTATTCCTCTCTTTATGCTGCCTCATTCCCTTTTCTAATCTATCATAAAAGCATACTCATGCAATATTAAACAAAGTGTGCAAACACTGCAGGTGTATTCCTCTATTTACGGTGTCTCATTCCCTTTTCTATGCTTTCATAAAAAGCAATACTATATAATTCCTATTGCATATGTTATTTGCATCAAAGCCTAATGTACTTCTTGAAAATGCACAGCACTTCTTAGTAAGAGGCTGTAACTGTAGTCAATAAAACTGCATTTGAATATGAGAAATGTTGCTGTCCTAACTCAGTCCTCAGTCAATGTACCTTTAGACTTTTTGATAAGTCTGTTCCCTGTGACTCTCACACTAAGTGTACATCAAGGAGGAAATACTGTAAAACATTGAGTGTTTCTGCACTCCAACTAATCATAGACACCTGCATGCCATTAAGAGGTAGCACATCTCAATGTTCATTCTTGTATTGTTCAAACATGTGCAAGAAATCATGAAGCTCCTTGCATCATGTTTGCCTTCCTGTATGTAGTGCAGAGTATGGTTTTCAGGAATATTAATATTTTAGCACCTCATTTGCATACTGACAGTGCCCAAAAGGGCTGACACTGCACTATATAAAGGTAATTATGTAAGTAATGCTGTTGATAGTGGGGAGACTACTTGGATCAAGTGAGCTTGATACTGCTATATACACACAATCTTTGGAGAATTAACTGCTTACAAATTACTTTCTTGTCAAGTATGGTGCTATTTCTTACCTTATGCTTTTAGTGTAACATTAAGAATGAATTGCAATGCCCAATACAAACCATTTATTTAACTTTCTGCTTTTTTCTTTATTCTTTAGAGTGGGCATAGCCCAAATATATCCATTATGCATTACAGAAAGTTTGCTGAAGAAGGCTCTTGATCTATATTTAGTAGGTTTTATATTATTAGAATATGAGCAGTTATTGCAGATGAGTGTAGTATAATTTCTAACAAGGTCAGGTATGTTTACTTGTGTTGTTCCAAAGAAATGTGTTAAGTCTGTGATATCTACCTGACTGCCCTCTACAGTAGTGGAGGTGGCACTATGATAGTTTTCTACATTTCAAGTCGCATATTGCGAATTATTATTGTTAATACTACAATGTATTATATTGCTATGCAAACCAGTTCTCCGTCTTGCAGAACTGTTATATTTTATTTTACAAACAGTTTTCATGTTTGGGGAGGTTCCTAACTTTTGTGTAGTCATAGGGAGCATAGCTCTAAAATTGTTATGTGCATGATGTAAGCATACATTCATGCATAATTGTTGTCACAACTATCCTGTCTGCATATTGTATCCTTGATGTTGGTACTGATGTGGAAAACAGACCCAGATGGTCTCAAGCAGAACTTCCAATTATGCAGATCAGAAGTTCCATTGTCATATCTTTATATGAGTATATCTTATGATATATGTCTAATATATGTAGGGGTCTATATTAGATGAACTAAAGTTCATTTTAGCGAACGCTCACATGAGCGAATATTCAGGTTCTCGAAACTGCAATTGTGGGGGGCTGTGCCCCCCACACCCCCCGCTAAATATATATTCCAACTCCGAGATTGCACTACAGTGAGGAAAGGGCAAATATTCCCAACTTCACTGTACCGCGATCTCCCAATTGCAGTTTTGAGTTCCGCAATATTCGCTCATGTGAGCGTTCGCTAAGATAAACTTTTGTTCATCTAATATAGACCCATATGTAGAGCCATCAATAAGTTTTAGTCAGACCTTGCAGTAATAGGGAGACAGAGGAGGTTGTTACGTGGAATTCAACTTGTTAGTAGATTTTTGTATGCGAACATTCATAATCTGCTCATGTAAAGGCGATTGTTCTCTTGATTCTTGTTACATATTTCATTTGCATTGTGATACTTAACAGCCTTCTTTCCTTTTTCTTTCTTACATACAGAGACATCTGGATTGCAGGCTGCAAGACCACCTGCACATGGTAAGCACATGTTTGTTTATTCTTATTACTATATATAAGGTGGATTCAGGTCTGAGAGTAAAATTAGTGTTGATTTAGCGTCTATTATAATTTAACATACCTGTTGTATAAGAAAAGGTGATCAGTTGCATTTTCTGTTTCTCTGTTTATTGTGCTTATTTCTTGTTATCAAAGGAGTTCTGACAGAACACTGCAGAACTGTTACCACCTGATGTTAGAGTATTAGCCCACTGATCATTGTATCAATGAATAGGTACAGACTGGGGGTGTATAGGATCAGTCTGACACTGTGATTGTGGTTCCCACATCCCTTCCCCATATTTTGGGCACAACATCTATGTCTATACATACCCATGAAACAAATACTTCTGATATTGACAGGTTGAGGGTGACACAGTTGATCAGGGTAGCATGGCTAATACAGTTGCAGAGCTGGTTGCTTTTCTCCCAGCCACTGTGAGGATGATATGCTACACAGGTGTGTTGCTAGAGGGGCTCATATTAGACCTGATGTCCACCTTTCACCTGATGTTAGTGTGGTATTAGGTACCACCAGATGTATGTGTAAGGCTTTAGTGGAGGCACAGACATGTTCACCAAGACCTCAGAAGAGATAGTGTGTTTGTCCAAACATCAGGCATTCTAATATGTGTGACTCCCTGAACTGTATGGGCAACTCCTTGGACAGGATGAATGGCACACTGGATTGGGTGGTGTCTGTGATGGAATGTCTGCTGCGGAAAGGTGGGCATACATATGGCCAGAGAGGTGCTGCATCTTTTGGTGTTAGAAAATCTCAGAATACACTGCAAAGTAATGAAACGAAAAAGAAAGGAGAACCAGAAACTGATGCAACTCACTTTACTAAAAAAATTAGCACTTTCATCCAGGTACAGTGGACTTCATCAAAAAAACATCAAGTCTGGAACACCCAGCTTTATAACAATTCACAACCACATGTCTGGAACAGTTAGTGAGCTAATGAATAAATTAACATTTAACAACCACATGACTAGAACAATCAATGAGCTAATGAATAAATTAAAATACACATTTTTCATTTAATAACAAATTCACAACCACATCTTTAAAAGCATTTGAGACATAACTAAAAAGCAAAATGGTAAAAACCCATTTATTTAAAAATTGGCCACTTGATTAAAGTGGTTTCAAACTAAATATTATCAGTAGAATAAAACTATATAACAAACATTGTTTTTAATTTCAGCACACTCCTAATAGAGACCATGCTGTTTACTCCTGGGAAAACAGTAGCATTGCATTTCAGCTGCCACCTGACTTCCTTGTATTTAAGGAATTCATCATAAGGTCTACCCCAGCTCAGAAATCATCATGGTCAATGGCAATGTACTTAAACAAATGAGAGGAATGTTTTTTAATATGTTTGTACAGGCCATTCCTTTCATCCCATCTCTGAATGTCTGATTGATGTTTATACATTTTACTTCTCAATGCCATTTTAGTTTTTCCAATATAAAACATTCACACATTTGGCAATTAGCAACATACATAATTATTTTGCTGTCACAGTAATACTTATGGTTAAGTTTATCAAGGAAAAGGTAAGATGCTTCCAAAATATATCTGCATTGTGAACTGTGGCCACACTTCACCATAACACCATTTCACTTGGCCACATGGGGTCACTGAAGGATGGCTTTGAAACAAATGTCCTTTTTATATACTATTACTGTTCCCCCCATCTTATTAAAATACCCCTGGTCAGCCACAAAAGGGCTCCAACTTTTACATATAATTGTTCAAATATTGTCAAAGTGCAGGTTATATGGTAACACCAATGCTTTCTGAAAATGGCCCTGACTATCAGTTGTAATTGAGTCACAGACCCTAGTTACATATAGGATGCTATTTACAGTCACTAACAAAGGGAAATAATTCCCCTGCTGTCTTTTTCTCTCCACCTCTCTGAAAATATTGTTCAGAAACAAATTGGGATACTCTCCCCCCCCCCCCCCAACATCCCTCATAGTTTATCACATTCCTCCTAAAAAGCAGTATCATTGATTTCCATATAGGCCAACCTCACACATTCCCTTTTGCCAATGGCGGTTTTTGGTGGAGAGGGTACCAGGTATTAAAATGTAACAAGGAGTTAGAATGGGTAGGTTTTTTGTGCAATGTATACTAAAATTGTTTCAATGTTCTGTCCTTGACAACAGAAACATCCAAATAGTTTACCCTGTCAGTTTGTACATCCCTAGTAAACTTCAAAACTTGGGTTGTAGAATTAAAAACTGAAAAAAAGCTGTTCTAACTTAGCTCTAGAGTTGCTTCCAAAAATTATGATTTCATACAAAAAAATGACCATATAAAGACCAACATCCAGTAAATTCAGAGGTAAATAACAGGTGGTTTTCCCAGTGGGATAACAGTATATTTGCAAAGACAGGAGCACACACTGCCCCCCATTACTACACCACTTTTTTGTCTAAATAACTGTTTTTCAAATATAACAAAGTTATTTTCCAATACAGACTCCATGAGCATTCTAAGGATAAGTATTTTGGTATGATCAAACTCATAATTATTACACAAAAAGTCATAGAAACATTCAAGGCCTTCTTCATGGAGAATAACTGAGAAAAGATCTTGGATGTTAGTTGTAGCAAAGATCAAGTCATCCATGTACAAATCATTAGACACATTAGACAGAAAATCACATATGGATGGTTGTCAAGGACCTCCTTAGTGTGATGGGCAATGAACCTAGCCAATAGAAATGTCTTAGATGCTTTCTCATTAACCATAGGATGCAAAGGGGGGTCACTGATGCTTTTATAAATCTTGGCGGTGCCAAAAATGGTGGGGGTTCTAGGTGGGGCACCTTGAGAAAGTCATGTTCAGCTAAACTGATCTGCTCATTCAACAAAATGTTATCTGTAGTCACATCTATCCTGTGATAGGCAATATTAATTTTATTGGTGGAAGTTTCCTCATAGGTATCTGTAAATAACAGAACCAACATTTTGTTGATATAGGCATTAATGCCCATAATCACCAGGCCCCCCACCCTTGTCAGGTTTCATAACTCTGATCTATTTTTACAATTTCTTTCAACAACCCCTATTCAGTAGTACTTAAGTTGGAAAAGTGATTCGAGGGGAGGGAGAGTAACCTCCTAATGTCACATTCTTTCATAGATATTAATCACTGAGTGCAATGGTGGATTAAACACACTTTTAGCATGCATTGGATGTACTGGCAGAAGAGCTGCTGTCATTATTAAAATAAAACCTAAAATTGAGCTTTCTAACAAAAGGTTGTAAATCAGCAAGAACATCTTCAATTTTGGCTGTCCTAGCTGGTACATAGGTTAAACCCTTCTCAAACAAGTCTGCCCATAAGCATGTAACCTCCAAGTCACACAGGTTATAAATTTTAAAGTCACCAGCACTATTTAACACAATATTGCAATTGTCAGTAGAAATGTTTACAAAAGGTTGCCTCTCCACCTCGCTCTGCTCGTTTGGTGTAAGCAGACAAGGCTGTGCAAGATCTCACTCCAGGAGTGACAATACTTCCACTGCTCCATTAGTGATTGCAGTGTTCACACCCAAACACTGTAAGCAATGGGTCATGGACCTGGGCATAGTCATGAGGAAAGCTTGTCCAGAACACATCAGTCATATTCAGGTAGCACCCTGATATCTAACCAGCATTGCAGAAGTAGCAATGCTACTCCTGGCAGAGGTGGTTTTCATAGTCAGGGGTGATTACACTGAACTGACTACCATGCAAGGCTTGCACCTGTCTGAGAAGCCAGAATTTAGTGCGCGCACACACACACACACACACACACACACACACACACACACACACACACACACACACACACACACACACACACAAACACACACACACACACACATACAGAGGTGGTTCTCATAGTCAGGGGTGATTACACTGAACTGACTACCCTACCATGCAAGGCTCACACCTGTCTCAGAAGGCATTACATAGCACACACACAAAGTCTCACTTGCCTGTACCACCTTAATTACACACATGCTATCTAAACAGTGCTGCTGAGTGTTGTACCTTTGTTGTTACTGGCCTTGTACACTGTATACTTAGAGAGATGCCTGCGGTTCTTACTCACACACACAAACTCATTTCTTTGGTGTTAGCCCTGCCCTTCTGCAGCACCCACACTGTTCAAATAATGACTCTGCCCTGCCTTTTGCATGTCTTTGTGACTTATGTATACGTGTATGTCTGATGGCACAGTGGATAGCTAATGTTTGCAGTTATCAATATGTATTGCAGAAGAAAATGTATTAAATTCTTGTTCCTACTCAAATGTGAATGATTGCTGATATAATTGTTGAATCTTGTTGTATTTTAGTTAGTTTTATAAGTAAAGTATTGGAAGCATTAAATACTCTGGTCTTTCTTCTTGGCATATTTGTACAAATGGGGGTATAATTGACCTGTTCCATGTTTTATCAGTAGTGGTCAATTGAAATGCTGAGAATAAGTAACTGTATATTGCAAAAATCAGGCATAGAAGATATTACTGATATGAATGTACTGCTCAGGCAAATGTTCTGCTTAGTGGCATATACATATTTCCATTTGACAGTACTGTGTTATGTGACCTTCTTGTTTTCGTTACAGGTCACACTTACCTTTTTATTACTGCATGTAGCAATTGTGTACTTCGGGGTCATTCCTGTCTGATTCTATCAGAACACAGCCATTACCTGGTTAAGAGGAGCTTATGGAGTTTCACAGGTTACAGTTTTCCTATATGTATGTACACAGGTTCTTAGGTTTTAACGTGGGTAGTGATTGCATTAGCTATCCTTTGCCTCTTCCCCAGATGTGAGGCATACTGTGCATACCTCTGCTGCCAGCACCATGTGCAGCTGATGGTTCTCCCTCAGGCTTCTCATCTGTATCTACTCCTGCTGCTGGCCCTGCCTGTGGCCCTTGAAACTGGTTCTGCCTTGCTGTCTGTAATTATTTCATCAGATTTGCCTGGATTGTATTGCAGTATGCCTCCTGATGTGTCTAAACAGTGGAGCCTTGATTTGAGGAATATAAACACACATTCTTTGATATTCCTAATTTGAGCATGGGCCTCTATCATTGCTCATTGGGGTTGTATGGTTTTCTCATGGGTGCCATAAGCCAGGACTCCAGTGCATAGCATGCATCCTCCACTAGATGTCCTTGATGAATGTACTAGCAAACCTGGTGTACAGCTCACATGTGTACCATATGTGTGAGTCATGGAAACTGCCTGGGTTACCTGCACAGGCATTGTAGATGATCCCTTTGATATTACAAACAACCTGACAGTTTCAGAGTAGAAACCTTTTTTGTTCATGTACCTCTTTCTCTGTTCCCCAGGTGAGGTTTTTATTTCTATGTGTGTGCAATCTATGTCCCAAACCACTTTAAGCAAGTATGCTACTGCATAGAATTCCTGCATAGTTCTTAACCTCTCCTGGGGTGTGTTTGGAAAACAGATGTGATTTCTTGTATGTGGTAGCATCGCATTTTAAAACTGATGTAATATTCTTGAGGCTAATGTATGTGACACCCCTAATATAACCCCTGTGGGTCTCTGGATAGTATCAGTAGCTAGTATATACATATACATATATATATATATATATATATATATATATATATATATATATATATATATATATATAGATATATATATATATATATATATATAATGCTACTCATACTTTTATTTTCACTGGAAATGATTCTCTATGATTTCCCTGGGGCTTGAGGTGGGGCAGTAGCGGTTGCATATTTCCTCTAGTGTTACTCTGTCCCCTGTATCTCTCAGCAATTTCTGTGTCATGCAGTCCATGATAATTCAAACAGGGTCTAAAATGCCCTTATTCTTCTTTTCCTTCTTATCAAATCTTTGACACCTACAGCACCCTGATTTAAAACCTATTGCATGTACAGCATAATGACAGCAGCAGCAACCCCTGAAGATGCCTTTTTTAGATATAAGTGTAATTGTGCCTGTATTGCACAGAGTTTTAGTGTTTGATGCAAAAGTGAGTACTAAGGATACATGATTTCCCTATAGCTTCCCAAATAGCTCCATCATATTTGATTAGTTCATTTGCATGTGCCTCAGCTCTTTAAACTGTCATTAGTATACTCTACCATTTTCAATTACTTTGCATCTCTATCCATCATGTAGAGCTGTTTAGCTAATACCAAATAGCAAGCTACTATGTGGCTGTTAATGTATTCAGTCCAATGTCTGTCTAGAAAATGTTGAAATGATAACTAAAATGACAATGCACTATGACAGTAATGTCAGTTAGAAACACATGCAAAAGGTGCACAGGAAATACGTAGATTTGAAAATAAAAAATATAAGCTTAAGAGGAGGTGCCTTACATAAAATCAATTTTAAAACTTGTGGAAGAAACAATCATTGCTCAAAGATGTGTAAAAAGAAACATCAAGACTGTTCAAAAGAATCTCAATATTACAAAAAATAAATACAAAAATAAATTAAAAAAATGATGGTACAGTTAAAGTAAAAACATTTAGTAATCTAGCCATTCATCATAGGAAGTGAGAAAAAGCTGTAAGCCAGATGATGGCAAGACATTCTGAGAAATAGATAGACAAATTAGCATAAACTCTAGATGCAGATGCAGGGTATATGTCAGCATATAATTTTTGAAGTATTTAAACTAAAAAAGACATCGAAAGCAGATGCCAGAATAAATTTTCAGTATCTTTCAAGAACCAAATAAAGAAGATGTCTGTATATAAAAATGTCATATAAAAAATCTTGTGTTAGGTTTGGCAGCAGCACTGTGATTTAAAGCCTGTGGGAAATATAGCTTAGTAATAGCAGCAGCAACCGCTAACATACCTTTCTATAAGTGTAATTATTCCTGAATTCCACATAGTTTTAGTGTTTTTGGCAAAAGTTAGTACTGCGGGTCCACTATTGCTTTATAGCTTCCTGAATACCTTCACCTTGCTTGACTGGTTAATTAGCATGTACCACTGCTCCTTATGCTGTCATTAGCATATTATGGGGTTTGTCTTTGCTTTGCAGCCATATACATCATGTAGAGCTGTTTAGGGAATACCAAATAGCATGCTACCATGTAGCTGTTACTTAATCCAGCCCGATATTTGCCTAGAAAAAGGTCAAAATTATAACTAAATTGAAAATCCACTATGGCAGTAATGTTGGTGTGAAACACATGCAAGAGGTGTGCATGAAATATGTAGATTTGAAAATCAAAGCTATAAGCTTGAGAGGACGTGTCTTGCATAAAGTCAGTTTTGAAAACTTGTGGAAGAAACAATCATTGCTCAAGAATGTGTAGAAAGAAAAATCAAGATTGAAAAATATCAATGTTGCAGAAGAAAAATGTGAAAATAAATAATTTGGTGGTACAGTTAAAGTGAAAACGATAATCTGAACATTCATCAAAAAGAGTGAGTTAAAGCTGTAAGCCAGATAATGGCAAGAATTTTTGAGAAATAGTAAAACAAACGTAGTGTGTACTCTAGATTGGGATTAGGGTATAATATGTCTGCATATAATTTTTGAAGCATTAAAGCTAAAACTGCCACAAAAGCAGATATCAAGATGCATCGTTAGCATCTTCAACGAACCAAATAAAGAATGTTTTCATAAGCTATTGACTTTTGCATATAAAAATATTACATAAAAAACATCTTGCTTTAGCTCTGGCAGCTACAGTACCTTGAGTTAAAGGTTGTTGCACATACAGCATAATAATAGCAGCAGCAATCCCTAACATGATTTTTTTATAAGTGTAATTGTGTCTGCATTCCACAGTTTTAGTGTTTAGGGCAAACTGAGCACTGAGTGTACACTATTGCTTCATAAGTTCCTGAATAAGCTCCACCTTACCTTACTGGTTAATTAGCATGTACCTCTTTATGCTGTCATTAGCATATTCTTGTGTTTGTCTTCATTTTACAGCTCAGGACATCATGTAGAGCTATTTAGTGAATACAAAATAGTGCACTAAGTTCAAAATAAGAACTAAATTGAAAATTTACTATGGCAGTAATGTCAGTGAGAAACACATGCCAGAGGTGTGCAGGAAATATGAAATATTGAAAATCAAAGCTGTAAGCTTGAGACAAAGTACCTTACATAAAGTCAGTTTTGAAAAGTTGTGGAAGAAACATTGCTCAAAGATGTGTAAAAAGAAAAATCAAGACTGTTCAAAAGAGTCTCAATGTTGCAGAAGATAAATCTGAAAGTAAATAATTTTGTGGTACAGTTAAAGTGAAAACATTTGTTAATCTGAACTTTCATCATAAAGTGTGAGACAAAGCTATAAACCAGATTATGGCATGGAATTCTGAGGAATAGTAAAACAACCTTAGCATATGCTCTAAATGGAGATCCAGGGTACATTACATCTACATATAATTCTTGACGCATTTAAGGTAAAAAAGGCAATGAAAGCAGATACCAGAGTACATTGGCATCATCTTCAAAGAACCAAATAAAGTCTTGAAATGCTATTGCCATTTACATGTAAAATGTTACATAAAAGATGTTTCAAACTGTTGCTATTAAAAAAAACTAATTCCACTAATGTTTTTGGCGATTTGGCATTTGAGAAACTAGGAATGATAATTAAAAATTCCCAAATAGTATTCATAATTCTGTACATATTGGAGGATAGCTGCACAATCAGGGAATCATCATAAATATTTTACTTAACCATTCCTTCATGAATTTAACCAACATAGCATTGCAAAATGAAAATGCAGTCAACAATCAAAGAACCAGGCTTGATAATGCCCTCTGTTTTGACCAGCATGTGTCAATGGCTGACAGGAAATTATTTTATTTAGCACAACTAATTGCAAAAAGAATATCTTCAAGGTCTAAAGTGGTAATCACTTCCCTATTCTCAGCATGGCTGAGACCAGTTTTGAGTACAAAGCTCCCTTAAAGATGTATCTTACTAAGCATATCAAACAATAATAAAAACCACAAAGATTTCTAAACCAGAAGATTAGATTCCACAATTCCCTCAGCTATCAAATGGTGCTGGAAGATATATTCCATTATACATTGTCTTATATTTTTGAGGGGAGATGTCTGTCTTGCTTATTGCAACATAAGTGTCCCTGTTGTCTTGAACCTAGTGTATCTCTAAAGTTCTGTGTCTGAAACACTAGAATCAAAGAGTTAAATCTTCATCAACAGATAAAAAAAAACATGTTGTAGGGACTGACTTATAACTCATCACTTCTCAACCATCTGGAACAGTTTTCTCTTTCATATTAAGCAGTACGACTCACTGTCTTACTTTAAACATACCCTGGATGGCTGAATGTGTATTCATACATTTACTCTGAGATTGAGTGCTATAGTTATCCTGAAGAAAGGATGTGTGGCTTGAAGGACGATACTGGCACATTTTAAATGGTCATTAGACAAATTGGATTTGAAATGTATGTGAATATATAAATCTAAGATCCTGCTTTATTTTATAGGCTTATAGCATTTGCCAGGAGAATTTCATATAAGAATAAATACTGATGTTATGCCAGTGATAAAGTCTCCATAAATACTCCAACAGTAATGCCAGAAGATCTCAGGAATATAAATGAGCAGAAAGGATATGCCACGCATTCATATTATGAAACAATACACTCCAGGTTCAGGACTTACCTTAGTTTAGGGATGACACTCTGTGATGCAAGTAATACACAGCCAATATATGGGGAGGTAAAGGTCATGTGAATTGCCTGACATCAATTTTACTGTATGTATGTGAGTAGGACGAAGGTTTTAGGCCCTTAGGTTGTGGATGATTGTGCTATTTATTGTCTATTAACCAATGCAAAGGCATACTGAGCACACCTACATCTGCCTGCACCCACGGCAGGTGGTGCCCCCCCCCCCCGAGATTCCTCATCTGCCTGTGGCTGTGGTGACCTTGGGATTGGTAGTGGGATGTGTGCCTCTTCCCTTTGCTGATCCTGCTGAAACTGTTTCCTCAGGATTATGTTGTGTAACATGGCACATAATGTGAATATTTCTGTAAATGTCCATAGATTGTACTGCAGGGTTGCAGGGCTCCCCCAGATGTATCTAGGCACCAGAACTGTGACTTCAGCAGCCCAAACATATTCTCTATGATATTTCTGGTCTGAGCATGTGCCTTATTATGGTGTTCCTCCATGGGTGTGTGTGCATTTCTGACAGGTGTCATCAGCTATGGTTCTAGTACATAGCCTGCATCCCACAGTAAATAACCCTGTGGGATATCTCCACTAACAAACATCTGGTACAGATGGGAGGTGTGCAAGATATGTGATGGTAGCTGCCATGGTTGCCAGCAGACACATTCAAGATTATTCTCTTGGCATTACACATGACTTGGCAGTTGATAGAGTGGTAGCCCTTTCTGTTTATGTAGAGCCCTCCCTGTTTCCCAGGAGATGCCTTCATTTCTTTATTTCCCCTATCTTCTCTCATCTCATACTACCCTCCTACAATAAATCTCAGAAGTTCATCCCTTGATCTACTAGACATTTATAAACTTAAATCCAAATCAGGTCAAAACATATACAGCTACTACCCCTCTATAGCATGGAACAAGCTCCCTCTTGAAATCAGAGATCTGAAGCATCCCAAAACAATTTAAGTTGGCCATAAAAGAATATTTCAAACAAAAATGGATCTGCCATTGCCCTCATCCTCCCTGACTATAACCATCTAACTAACATACCTCTTTCCTTCCACTCTGTACTGTCTCTTCTACCTACCTCTACTTCCTCTTCCTACTCCTTCCTTCTTCCCTCCTCCTAATATCCCTACATTTCCCTTTTCCTTACCTTCAATGTAAGAACCTCTTCAGACATTGTTACTCCTTCAGTTCTTAATCATTTATTTTTCATTCCTGTTGTTACTTTTCTTTCAATTTTGTTAACATACAGTATTTAGAGTCTAGGGTAGAATTATCATATTTAAGTTTTTTAAACTTGTTTATATAAATTTCACTTATTTTTACTGTATTATTATGGAGCTTTTCTCCCTGGCACTCTGCTGAGAAAGGGCTCTAGCTCAGTCAGACATTCCCCGGTCAACAAATGTAAAATAAATAAATATGTGTGCAATCTATGGTACCCAGTACTTCAGGGTAGTGTGCTGCGTGACAGAAATCCTGCATATTTTTGGACACATTACTCAAGCACAGAATGTGGTTAATGAGATGAATAGGGATGAACTCTTAATATATAAAGAGAAAGATTTTGATACCACAGGGAAACTTAGGTTTGTGATGACATATGGGCGCAACACAGGGGCACTTACTGATACTATTTGCTGGAATTGGAATATTCTTATGGCAGAAAATAGATTATCCGGGTTCCTTGGGGATAGGTGCTTCTTCTCATATAGAAATGGGAGAAACTTAGCATCATATTTCATCCATTATAAGCAGAGTAGCCCAAATTAAGGGACAAAAGACAAAGTACAATGGAAGGGATGACTGGTAAGGGGAGCCATCCATATGGGCACTGTAGACATTGTTTTAGAATGCTGAAAACCACTTGTTTTAGTAGTAAGAATACTAGCACAGTATTTGAGATTCCTTTGTTCGCTAATTGTAGTTCAGAATGGGTTGTTTATTTAGCAACTTGTCAATGTTCAGCCTTTTATGTTGGACAAACTTCCAGGGCTGTGAGACATAGAATATCTGAGCATATGAGTGAAATTAGGAACCAGCGTGAAACTAACACTCTCTTTAAACACACATTAACTCATAAGACAGCATGTTTTCAATTTACAATTATAGACAAAATCATTGGCTTACAACAAAATAAATCTGGTTGGCATGAATTGCTCAATGTTAAGGAGAAAAAATGGATAATCAAATTAGGAGGACTTTATGCACCAGGGTTAAATGAGCATCTGTGATTGACTTTTGGACTGATGACACACTATAAATAGGGTCTATTTTTCTTTGTATTTTCACATTGATGAAGGCTTTGTAATATACAAGTTGAAACTGGTCTGTTTGGTGCACTATATTTATGTAATTAATTGTTATTCTGTCTCCACAGTATGCTGGTCATATTTTTGGTTTACATTGTGATTTAGGACCCTGCAGATGCCTTACTTGCAGAGGCTTTTTTTGGGATTGCTTATATCCAGAACTGACCAGAGGAAGAAACGTATTACAATGACACATTCATCCTTCTCACATCTGCTTAACACATAAGAAATTTAATTTATGGCACACTTTATAGGTTTATATGTAGGTACTAGGCTAATGGCCCTAGGGCCTATATAAGCCTAGCCAAAAAGGTACCCTGGTTTTCACCACCCAAGAAAATTATTTTCCTGTGCTCCTGTCGAGCAGAGCCACAGAGGTGATCCCCATTGTGAATTTCCTATTTCCCATCCAATCATCAAGATTTTTCTAGAAGAGTACTAATGAGGAACTTTGTTTGATATAGATAGGTAGTTTGTTCCAGAGTATGGGAAGTCTCTGGGGCAGGAATCTATCCCTCCAGCATGTTCTGTTTATTGTAATGACAAGGTTTAGGTCTGTAGAGTGTGTAGCTCGGATGGATTGGGATTTGTTTAAGTGGAGAATGTCCAACAGCTCTGAGTTTGACATAGCTTTGTATGTTAGGCAGAGAGCACCTCTGAGTAGGGAATATGCAAGGGAGTAAAGCTGGAGTTTTTTGAGACGGTCTGTATAGGGCATTTGTTTGAAGCCAGTAAACCTCTTTGTGAGGTATTTCTGTGTCCTTTCCAGTTGTTGTAGATGTCTTGTGAGGTAAATACCAAAAAGGGCGTTGTACTCTATAATGGGTCTAATGAGTGACGAGTAGAGGAGAACAATGACCTATTTTTTCCTGGATGATAAACCTTTTGTGATGAGGTGTGCCATGTAGAAAGATTTCCTGATTACTGTGGCGATGTGATTATCAAAGGAGAGACTACTGTCCACCTGTGCCCCAAGGTCTCTTATCACACTTTCGGTGTTAAGTAGACTACCACCTATGTGTTAGCTCATGGGTACAGAGTTTTTACCAAAGGGGATGACAATGTGGTTTTCAGCATTGAGCTTGAGGTCATGCTTTTATTTGAACTGTATGTATGGCCAAATAATGTTAAGGGGACACACACCAGTTCATGTTGTTAATGAGACTGAGGAAAAAATGTTTTACAGATAGCAACATTGATGTTATCACAAAATGTGTGTACATATGCATTCAGACCCCCTCTTTAAAATTATCACTTCATTGGATACAAATCTGGCATCAGCTTTTTTTATCTAAACACTCAGCACTTATACCTTGTATCACTGAGATATGTATGTTATAGCCAGAGGTGTTGATAGTGCTGAGGAAAGCACACTGTTGCCAGCTGTTTTTGTGCAACTTAAGGCAACTCAAACTGAATTTTTCACCTTTCTCCTTAAGTAGAGAGCTCTGTTTGTAAGGTGTCAAGTGATCAGCAAATGGAAAATGCATTAGAAAAAAACTATATGGCACTAGAAAAAGCTTACAGTAAAATAAATGCAATTGATGGGTACATGTAGCAATGAGCAGCACAAAAAGTGCAGTCAGGAGACACAATCATCCTTCTCACATCTCACTGCAACATTAGACATTTACTTTTTGGAAGATATTAACAGACTTGTAGTTAATGACAAATAATGTGGAAGTGGACAGACAGCTCACATGTCGTTAGCAATTGTGACAATAGCTATTTTTTAAACAACACATTGGTATCACAAAATGTGATTAAATATGTATTCAGACCACTCTGTGTAAAATTATCAGTTAAGTGGATTCAAACCATGCACCAGCTGTTTTTTTTTTCATTAAGATCACTACACTCACACCTTGTGGAACAGAAAAAATACCCGAGAAGTGTATTTTCTTCACTGATTGCTATCCAGAGTCCTGATAGCTGCGCAGTGCTGCTAGGCTATTTTGCTCTACATAAAATAAGCCTAAACTAATTCTTTTGTTTTTCCCCTTAAACTGTGAAAGTTTTATGTTGCAAAGTGGTGCAGAAATTCAGAATGCAATAGTTAATAAAAACATTCAGAAAAATGTAATTTGTTAACAATTTGAGGGAACAATAAAAGAATCATAGTGTATACCTTGCAATTTGAAGAGCTACTGCTGCATTACATTCACACAGACTTTCCACATCTCCTTTTCACATTATTACTATCATGTAAGTCTCACAATATCAGGACTTTAGTAATGCTATGAGAACGGAACAGGGACAGACAACAGCAGAAATACTTTCATTTTTCACAAAGCACACACAGTTAATAACAGCATAATTTCAAGTGACATATCTGTCCTGACTTAAGTTTCCCACCTCAACACATTCATACATCTAAATGTTTGTCAAGATTTATTCTGAACCACCCTCAGTAAAATGATCTGTGAACAGATTTCGAACCCTACATCACCTGTACTAGTTTTTGAAGCTAAATACATTTATACTTTATGTCACAGAGATAGGAGTGTGACAAATTTGAATTTTTCCAATCAGTACTGTCTAGAGTACTGTGGAAAGTGCAAAATTCCAGTCTCAACTGAGCTCTTGATGGCATTCCAAATTAAATTTACCAGTTTTTTAGGGCAGTGAACTGCCATTCACTGTTACTGACCACTGCCAGACAATGGAGATGAATGCCAAATGTCACATAAATGATCAAGGAAAAAGACACATTTTTAAACAAGTTTAATCATCTTTATCTTGCAATATGAATCTATAAAGATTTGAACACTCAGATCAGGATATTAAGCATATTCAATTGATTATTTACTATATTTGCCACAGACAAAGACATACTTTAGCCAGGAGAAGAAGTGTTTAGATGTACTCAGAATGTAACATTGCATCAAGTCACATTAAAAGTTTAACACAACTTAGTTAGAAACGTTGTCCTTTCTTACTGACAGTAAATGTCTGGATATTACCAGCAGTTTGGATACCCATGTTCTCATGCAATATTAAACAAAGTGTGCAAATACCACAGGTGTATTCCTCTCTTTATGCTGCCTCCTTCCCTTTTTTAATCTATCATAAAAGCATACTCATGCAATATTAAACAAAGTGTAAAACACTGCAGGTGTATTCCTCTATTTGCAGTGCCTCATTCCCTTTGATATGCTTTCATAAAAAGCAATACTATATAATTCCTATTGTATATGTTATTTGTATCAAAGCCTAATGTACTTCTTGAAAATGCACAGCACTTCTTAGTAAGAGGCTGTAACTGTGGTCAATAAAACTGCATTTGTAATATGAAAAATGTTGCTGTCCTAACTCAGTCCTCAGTCAATGTACTTTTAGACTTTTTGATAAGTCTGTTCCCTGTGACTCTCACACTAAGTGTACATCAAGGAGGAAAATCAAGGAGGAAATACTGTAAAACATTGATTGTTTCTGAACTCCATCTAATCATAGACACCTGCAAGCCATTAAGAGGTAGCACATCTCAATGTTCATTCTTGTATTGTTCAAACATGTGCAAGAAATCATGAAGCTCCTTGCACTATGTTTGCCTTCTTGTATGTAGTGCAGATTGTGGTTTTCAGGAATATTAATATTTTAGCACCTCATTTGCATACTGACAGTGCTCAAAAGGGCTGACACTGCACTATATAAAGGTAATTATGTAAGTAATACTGTTGATAGTGGGGAGACTACTTGGATCCAGAGAGCTTGATACTGCTATATACACACAACCTTTGGAGAATTAACTGCTTTCAAATTGCTTTCTTGAAAAGTATGGCACTATTTCTTACATTATGCTTTTAGTGTAACATTAAGAATGAATTGCAATGCCCAATACAAACCATTTATTTAACTTTCTTCTTTTTTCTTTATTCTTTAGAGTGAGCATAGCCCGAATATATCCATTATGCATTACAGAAAGTTTGCTGAAGAAGAATCTTGATCTATATTTAGTAGGTTTTATATTATTAGAATTTGAACAGTTATTGCAGATGAGTGTAGTATAATTTCATAACAAGGTCAGGTATGTTTACTTGTGTTGTTCCAAAGAAATGTGTTAAGTCTGTAATATCTACCCGACTGCCCTCTACAGTAGTGGAGGTGGTACTATAATAGTTTTTTACATTTCAAGTTGCATATTGTGACTTATTATTGTTAATGCTACAATGTATTATATTGTTATGCAAACCAGTTCTCTGTCTTGCAGAACTGTTATATTTTGTTGTTATTTTACAAACAGTTTTCATGTTTGGGGAGGTTCCTAACTTTTGTGTAGTCATAGAGAGCATAGTTCTAAAATTGTTATGTGCATGACGGAAGCATACATTCATGCATAACTGTGTTCACAACTATCCTGTCTGCATATTGTATCCTTGATGTTGGTGCTGATGTGGAAGACAGACCCAGAGGGTCTCAAGCAGAACTTCCAATTATGCAGATCAGAAGTTCCATTGTCATATCTTTATATGTGTATATCTTACGTTATATGTCTAATATATGTAGGGGTCTATTTAGATGAACTAAACTGCAATTGTGGGGGGCTGTGCCCCCCCACTCCCCCTGCTAAATATATATTCCAACTCCGAGATCGCACTACAGTGAGGAAAAGGCAAATATTCCCAACTTCACTGTACCGCGATCTCACAATTGCAGTTTTGAGTTCCGCAATATTCGCTCATGTGAGCGTTCGCTAAGATGAACTTTTGTTCATCTAATATAGACCCATATGTAGAGCCATCAATAAGTTTTAGTCAGACCTTGCAGTAATAGGGAGACAGAGGAGGTTGTTAGGTGGAATTCAACTTGTCAGTAGATTTGTGTATGCGAACATTCTTAATCTGCTCATGTAAAGGCGATTGTTCTCTTGATTCTTGTTACATATTTCATTTGCATTGTGATACTTAACAGCCTTCTTTCCTTTTTCTTTCTTACATACAGAGACATCTGGATTGCA
Organism: Protopterus annectens; assembly: GCF_019279795.1. Classification (NCBI taxonomy): domain Eukaryota; kingdom Metazoa; phylum Chordata; order Ceratodontiformes; family Protopteridae; genus Protopterus; species Protopterus annectens. The sequence goes on along the minus strand of NC_056728.1, from coordinate 1,883,819,126 downwards.
GGCTGCAAGACCACCTGCACATGGTAAGCACATGTTTGTTTACTGTTATTACTATATATAAGGTGGATTCAGGTCTGAGAGTAAAATTAGTGTTGATTTAGCATCTAATATAATTTAACATACCTGTTGTATAAGAAAAGGTGATCAATTGTATTCTCTGTTTCTCTATTTATTGTGCTTATTTCTTGTTATGAAAAGGGGTTCTGACAGAACACTGCAGAACTGTTACCACCTGATGTTAGAGTATCAGCCCACTGATCATTGTATCAATGAATAGGTACAGTCTGGGGGTGTATAGGATCAGTCTGGCACTGTGATTGTGGTTCCCACATCCCCTCCCCATATTTTGAATACAACATCTATGTCTATACATACCCATGAAACAAATACTTCTGATATTGACAGGTTGAGGGTGACACAGTTGATCAGGGTAGCATGGCTAATACAGTTGCAGGGCTGGTTGCTTTTCTCTCAGTCAATGTGAGGATGATATGCTACACAGGTGTATTGATAGAGGTGCTCAGATTAGACCTGATGTCCACCTTTCACCTGATGCTAGTGCGGCATTAGGTACCACCAGATGTATGTGTAAGGTTGCAGTGGAGGCACATACACGTTCCACCAAGACCTCAGAAAAGATAGCGTGTTTGTTCAAACATCAAGCATTCTAACATGTGTGACTCCCTGAACTGTATGGGCAACTCCTTGGACAGGATGAATGACACACTGGATTGGGTGGTGTCTGTGATGGAATGTCTGCTGGGGAAAGGTGGGCATACATGTGGCCAGAGAGCTACTACATCTTTTGGTGTTAGAAAATCTCAGAATACCCTGCAAAGTAGTGAAACAAAAAAGAAAGGAGAACCAGAAACTGATGTAACTCACTTTACTAAAATATTTAGCACTTTCATCCAGGTGCAGTGGACTTCATCAGAAAAACATTAAGTCTGGAACACCCAGCTTTATAACATTTCACAACCGCATGTCTGGAACAGTTAGTGAGCTAATGAATAAATTAACATTTAACAACCACATGACTAGAACAATCAATGAGCTAATGAATAAATTAAAATACACATTTTTCATTTATAACAAATTCACAACAACCACATCTTTAAAAGCATTTAAGACATAACTAAAAATCAAAATGGTAAAAACCCATTTATTTAAAAATTGGCCCCTTGATTAAAGTGGTTTCAAACTAAATATCAGCAGTAAAATAAAACTTCTATAACAAGCATTGTTTTTAATTTCAGCACACTCCTAATAGAGACCATGTTGTTTAGTCCTGGGAAAACAGTAGCATTGCATTTCAGCTGCCACCTGAGTTCCTTGTATTCAAGGAATTCATCAGAGGGTCTACCACAGGTCAGAAATCAACATGGTCAATGGCAATGTACTTAAATGAGAGGAATGTTTTTTAATATGTTTGTACAGGCCATTCCTTTCATCCCATCTGTGAATGTCTGATTGATGTTTGTACATTTTACTTCTCAATGCCATTTTAGTTTTTCCAACATAAAAACATTCACACATTTGGCGATTAGTAACATACATAATTATTTTGCTGTCACAGTAATACCTATGGTTAAGTTTAATTACAGCAAAGCATTCAGGGAAAAGGTAAGATGCTTCCAAAATATATCTGCATTGTGAACTGTGGCCACACTTCACCATAACACCATTATACTGGGCCACATGGGGTCACTCAAGGATGGCTTTGAAACAAATGTCCTTTTTATATACTATTACTGTTCCCCCACCTTACTAAAATACCCCTGGTCAGCCGCAAAAGGGCTCCAACTTTTACATATAATTGTTCGAATATTGTCAAAGTGCAGGTTATATGGTAACACCAATGCTTTCTGAAAATGGCCCTGGCTATCAGTTGTAATTGAGTCACAGACCCTAGTTATATATGGGATGCTATTTACAGTCACTAACAAAGGGAAATAATTCCACTGCTGTCTTTTTCTCTCCACTTCTCTGAAAATATTGTTCAGAAACAAATTGGGATACCCTCTTTTTTTTCCCCCAAAATCCCTCGTAGTTTATCACATTCCTCCTAGAAAGCAGTATCACTGATTTCCATATAGGCCAAACTCACACATTCCCCCTTTGCCAATGACTTTTTTTGGTGGAGAAGGTACCAGGTATTAAAATGTAAAAATGGGAAACCAGTGTTCCATACCAGAGGTCAATTCCTCATTGGTCAGATCCGACCACAAGCTAATCAGCCTAAACATCCACATCCCACCCCCACCCCCAATTAGGGAAACTATTGTAAAAAACGTCTCCAAAGCCAACTTCACACTTCTTAAGACAGAAGTGACAAACTTCATGACACCCATGCAGATGGAAAATAGAGGTATGACTGCCGAATCCTACACAAATGCACTTTATAAGCACTTACACGAGTGCATGGATCATGCTATCCCTAATAGAACCAAGATGTTATCCTCCAAAAAAGGAAGTCAATCTGGTGGCCCTCTGCCATAAACAAACTCTACAACAGAAGAAATAAACTGTTGCAAAAAAGTGTAAAATCCCATGACTGGAGGAACTCCCTGGTCAACCTCATAAAATCCTCCAAAGCTAGTTACAAAAAAAAAATTGCCACTGACTCTAAAGACAACCACAAAGCATTCTATGGCTATGTTAAGAATCTAAATGGGAACACTCAGATCTGCTATGAGTTACAGCACAATGGCACTAAATATACAGAACCAACTGATATTGCCAACATCCTAGCAGATAGGTTCAGTGCTAACTTTACCCCTCTCTCACCCTCTAGAGGGCCTATCTCTATACTGGAAGAATGCAAAGTTCCTATAATCATGGCTGCACAGATAAAAAACACACTCTTCAAAGCCAAGAACACAGCATCCATGGGACCTGACAATATCCCAGGCTGCGTTCTACATGAAATACAGAATGAACTGGCACCCTACCTAACTACCATGTTCAATCATAGCCTCACCTCAGGCTTTGTACCCACTGAATGGTGCACAGCGACGGTTATCCTACTCCACAAAGGGGGAGCCACGACGGACTCCGGGAACTACTGCCCCATTAGCCTGATGAGCCTGGTCTGCAAGGCCATGGAACGTATCATCGTGGAACTCATAAACAAAGACATTGGTAATCTTCAAACTCTGGACCCTACCCAGTTTGGATTTGTAAAAGGCAGATCATGTCTCCTAAACCTGAGTGACTTCTTTGAAGCAGTCACCAAAGCCATAGATGAGGGTAAAATGGTTCACGCAGCTTATCTAGATCTCGCCAAGGCTTTTGACACCATCCCCCACTCTGGAATTATAGATAAGCTCAGTAAACTAGGTATAAATCCCTATGTCACAAGATGGGTTGCCAACTGGCTCACAGATAGAACCCACACTGTGAAAGTAGCGTATTCCAAATCCGAAATCAGACCAGTGACAAGTGGAGTACCACAGGGTTCAGTCCTGGGTCCTATCCTGTTTGGTATCTACTTCTCTGAAGTGCAGGCTAACACAGAAGGTCTTTGGCTAAGAAAGTTTGCAGATGACTGCAAACTAGGAGCCATAATCAAAACTCCTAATGATGTGGACAATCTACAAAAGGGCCTCACTGAGACAGATACCTGGTGTCAAAGCTATGGCCTGAAGCTCAATGCCAAAAAGTGTATTTTCATCCCCATTGGTAAAAACTCTGTACCCATGAACTACCACATAGCTGGTAGTCTACGTAATGCTGAAAATGTGATAAGAGACCTTGGGACACAGGTGGACAGTAGTCTCTCCTTTGATAATCACATCAGCACAGTGGTCAGAAAATCCTTCTAAATGGCTCATCTCATCACAAAAGGATTCTCATCCAGAAAAAAAGACGTCATTGTTCCCCTCTACTCATCACTCATTAGACCCATTATAGAGTATAACGTCCCTTTTGGCATGTACCTCACAAGACATCTACAACAACTGGAAAGACCACAGAAATACCTCACAAAGAGGATTACTGGCCTCAAACAGATGCCTTATGCAGACCGTCTAAAAAAACTACAGCTTTACTTCATTGCATATTACCTACTCAGGGGCGATCTCTGCCTAACATACAAAGCTATGTCAAACTCAGAGCTGTTGGACATGCTCCACTTAAAGAAATCCCACTCCCTCCGAGCTTCATGCTCTAGGGACCTAAACCTTGTCACCACAATAAACAGAACATGCTGGAGGGACAGATTTCTGTCCCAGAGACTTCCCATACTCTGGAACAGACTACCTATCTATGTCAAACAGAGCTCCTCATTAGCACTCTTCAAGAAAAATCCTGATGATTGGATGGGAAATGGGAAATTCACCCCGGTGATCACTTCTGTGGCTCTGCTCGACAGGGGCACAGGAAAATAATTTTCTTGGGTTGCGAATGCCAGGGTACATTTTTTGGCTAGGCTTGTATGGGCCCTAGGGCCAATAGCCTAGTACCTACCTATGAACCTATGAACCTATGAACAGGGAATTAGAATGGGTAGGTTTTTTTGTACAATATAGACTAAAATTGTTTCAATGTTCTGTCCTTGACAATAGAAACATCCAAATAGTTTACCCTGTCAATTTGTGCATCCATAGTAAACTTCAAAACTTGGGTTGTAGAATTAAAAACTGAAAAAAAACTGTTCTAACTTAGCGCTAGAATTGGTTCCAAAAATTATGATGTCATACAAAAAAATGACCATATAAAGACCAACTTCCAGTAAATTCAGAGGTAAATAACAGGTGGTTTTCCCAGCGGGATGACACTATATTAGCAAAGACAGGAGCACACACTACCCCCATTACTACACCACTCTTTTGTCTAAATAACTGATTTTCAAATATAACAAAGTTATTTTCCAATATAGACTCCATGAGCATTCTAAGGATAAGTATTTTGGTATGATCAAACTCATAATTATTACACAAAAAGTCATAGAAACATTTGAGGCCTTCTTCATGGAGAATAACTGATAAAAGATCTTGGATGTTAGTTGTAGCAAAGATCAAGTCATCCATGTACAAATCATTAGACACGTTAGAAAGAAAATCCCATATGGATGGTTGTCAAGGACCCCCTTAGTGTGATGGGCAATGAACCTAGCCCATGGAAATGTCTTAGATGCTTTTTCATTAACTATAGGATACAAAGGGGGGTCACTGATGCTTTTATAAATCTTGGCGGTGCCAAAAATGGTGGGGGCTCTAGGTGGGCACCTTGAGAAAGTCATGTTCAGCTAAACTGATCTGCTCATTCAACAAAATGTTATCTGTAGTCACATCTATCCTGTGATAGGCAATATTAATTTTATTGGTGGAAGTTTCCTCATAGGTATCTGTATATAACAGAACCAACATTTTGCTGATATAGGCATCAATGCCCATAATCACCAGGCCCCCACCCTTGTCAGTTTTCATAACTCTCATCTGTCTATTGTTTACAATTTCTTTCAACAACCCCTATTCAGTAGAACTTAAGTTGAAAAAGTGATTCGCGAGGAGGGAGAGTAACCTCCTAATGTCACATTCTTTCATAGATGTTAATCACTGAGTGCAATGGTGGATTAAACACACTTTTAGCATGCATTGGATGTACTGGCAGAAGAGCTGCTGTCATTATTAAAATAAAACCTAAAATTGAGCTTTCTAACAAAAAGTTGTAAATTAGCAAGAACATCTTCAATTTTGGCTGTCCTAGCTGGTACATAGGTTAAACCATTCTCAAACAAGTTTGCCCATAAGCATGTAACCTCCAAGTCACACAGGTTATAAATTTTAAAGTCACCAGCACTATTTAACACAATATTGCAATTGTCTGTAGAAATGTTTACAAAAGGTTGCCTCTCGACCTTGCTCTGCTCTTTTGGTGTAAGCAGACAAGGCTGTGCAAGATCTCACTCCAGGAGTGACAATACTTCCACTGCTCCATTAGTGATTGCAGTGTCCACACCCAAACATGGTAAGCCATGGGTCATGGACCTGGGCATAGTCATGAGGAAAGCTTGTCCAGAAGACACCAGTCATATTCAGGTAGCACCCTGATATCTAACCAGCATTGCAGAAGTAGCAATGCTACTCCTGGCAGAGGTGGTTTTCATGGTCAGGGGTGATTACACTGAACTGACTACTCTACCATGCAAGGCTCACACCTGTCTGAGAAACCAGAACTTAGCGCGCACACGCACACACACACACAAACACACACACACACACACACACACACACACACACACACACACACACACACACACACATACAGAGGTGGTTTTCATGGTCAGGGGCGATTACACTGAACTGACTACTCTACCATGCAAAACTCACACCTGTCTTAGAAGCCAGAAAATAGCACACACGCACACACACACACACACACAGTTTCACTTGCCTGTATCACCTCAATTACACACGTTATCTAAACAGTACTGCTGAGTGTTGTACCTTTGTTGTTACTGGCCTTGTACACTGTATACTTAGAGAGATGCCTGCGGTTCTTACTCACACACACAAACTCACTTCTTTGGTGTTAGCCTTGCCCTTCTGCAGCACCCACACTGTTCAAATAATGACTCTGCCCTGCCTTTTGTACGTCTTTGTGACTTATGTATACGTGTATGTCTGATGGCACAGTGGATAGCTAATGTTTGCAGTTATCAATATGTATTGCAGAAGAAAATTTATCAAATTCTTGTTCCTACTCAAATGTGAATGATTGCTGATATAATGGCTGAATCTTGTATTTTAGTTAGTTTTATAAGTAAAATAGTGGAAGCATTAGATACTCTCTTCTTTCTTCTTGGCATATTTGTGCAAATGAGGGTATAATTGACCTGTTCCATGTTTCATCAGTAGTGGTCAATTGAAATGCTGAGAATATGAAACTGTATATTGCAAAAATCAAGCATAGAAGATATTATTGATATGAATATACTGCTCAGGCAAATGTTCTGCTTAGTGGCATATACATATTTCCATTTCAGAGTTCTGGGTTATGTGACCTTCTTGTTTTCGTTACAGGTCACACCTACCTTTTTATTACTGCAGGTAGCAATTATGTTCTTCGGGGTCATTCCTGTCTGATTCTATCAGAACACAGCCATTACATGGTTAAGAGGAGCGTGTGGAGTTTCACAGGTTACAGTTTTCCTATATGTATGTACACAGGTTCTTAGGCTTTAACGTAGGTAGTGATTGTGTTAGCTATCCTTTAAATCTTCCCCAGATGTGAGGCATACTGTGCATACCTCTGCTGCCAGCACCATGTGCAGTGGATGGTTCTCCCTCAGGCTCCTTATCTGTATCTACTCCTGCTGCTGGCCCTGCCTGTGGCCCTTGAAACTGGTTCTGCCTTGCTGTCTGTAATTATTTCATCAGAGTTGCCTGGATTGTACTGCAGTATGCCTCCTGATGTGTCTAAACAGTGGAGCCTTGATTTGAGGAATATAAACACACATTCTATGATATTTCTAATTTGAGCAAGTGCCTCTATCATTGCTCATTGGGGTTGTATGGTTTTCTCATGGCTGCCATAAGCCAGGACTCCAGTACATAACATGCATCCTCCACTAGATGTCCTTGATGAATGTCAACCCTAGCAAACCTGGTGTAGAGCTCACATGTGTGCCATATGTGTGAGTCATGGAAACTACCTAGGTTACCTGGACATACATTGTAGATGATCCCTTTGATATTACAAACAACTTGGCAGTTTCAGAGTAGAAACCTTTTTTGTACATGTACCTCCTTCTCTGTTCCCCAGCTGAGGCTTTTATTTATATGTGTGTGCAATCTACGTCCCAAACCACTTTAAGGAAGTGTGCTACTGCATAGAATTCCTGCATGGTTCTTAACCTCTCCTGGGGTGTGCTTGGAAAACAGATGTGATTTCTTGCATGTAATAGCATCGCATTTTAAAACTGATGTAATATTGTTGAGGCTAATGTCTGTGACATCACTAATATAACCCCTGTGGGTCTCTGGAAAGTATCAGTAGCTAGTATATACATACATGTATATATATATATATATATATATATATATATATATATATATATATATATATATATATATATATATATATATATATATATATATATATATATACATGTATAAAATGCTACACATACTTTTATTTTCACTGGAATGGATTATCTATGATTTCCCCGGGGCTTGAGTTGGGGACAGTAGCAGTTGCATATTTCCTGTAGTGTTACTCTGTCCCTTGTATCTCTCAGCAATTTCTGTGTCATGCAGTCCATGATAATTCAAACAGGGTCTAAAATGCCCTTATTATTCTTCTCCTTCTTATCTAATCTTTGACACCTACAGCACCCTGATTTAAAACCTATTGCATGCACAGCATAATAATAGCAGCAGCAACCCTTGAAGATGCCTTTTTTAGATATAAGTGTAATTGTGCCTGTATTGCACAGAGTTTTAGTGTTTGATGCAAAAGTGAGTACTGAGGATAAATGATTTCCCTATAGCTTCCCAAATAGCTCCATCATATTTGATTAGTTAATTAGCATGCACCTAAGCTCTTTAAACTGTCATTAGTATATTCTACTGTTTTCCATTACTTTGCATCTCTATCCATCATGTAGAGCTGTTTAGTTAATACTAAATAGCAAGCTAATATGTGACTGTTAATGAATTCAGTCCAATGTTTGTCTAAAAAATGTTGAAATGAGAACTAAAATGACAATGCACTATGACAGTAATGTCAGTTAGAAACACATGCAAAAGGTGCACAGGAAATATGTAGATTTGAAAATAAAAAATATAAGCTTAAGAGGAGGTGCCTTACATAAAATCAATTTGGAAAACTTGTGGAAGAAACAATCATTGTTCAAAGATGTGTAAAAAGAAACATCAAGACTGCTCAAAATAATCTCAATATTACAGAAATTAAATACAAAATAAATAAAATAATGATGGTACAGTTAAAGGAAAACATTTAGTAATCTAACCATTCATCATAAGAAGTGAGAAAAAGCTGTAAGCCAGATGATGGCGAGACATTCTGAGAAATAGTAAGACAAATTTGCATAAACTCTAGATGCAGATGCAGGGTATATGTCAACATATAATTTTTGAAGTATTTAAGCTAAAAAAGACATTGAAAGCAGATGCCAGAATACATTTTCAGCATCTTCCAAGAACCAAATAAAGAAGATGTCTGTATATAAAAATGTTACATAAAAAATCTTGTGTTAGGTTTGGCAGCATAACTCTGATCTAAAGCCTGTGGCAAATATAGCTTAATAATAGCAGCAGCAACCTCTAACATACTTTTCTATAAGTGTAATTATCCCTGACTTCTACATAGTTTTAGTGTTCTTGGCAAAAGTTATTTCTGCGGGTACACTATTGCTTTATAGCTTCCTGAACAGCTTCACCTTGATTGACTGGATAATTAGCATGTACCACTGCTCTTTATGCTGTCATTAGCATATTATGGGGTTTGTCTTTGTTTTGCAACCATATACATCATGTAAAGCTGTTTAGGGAAAGCCAAATAGCATGCTACCATGTAGCTGTTACTTAATCCAGCCTAATATTTGCCTAGAAAAAGGTCAAAATGAGAACTAAATTGAAAATCCGCTATGGCAATAATGTCGGTGTGAAACACATGCAAGAGGTGTGCATGAAATATGTATATTTGAAAATCAAAGCTATAAGCTTGAGAGGAAGTGTCTTGCATAAAGTCAGTTTTGAAAACTTGTGGAAGAAACAATCATTGCTCAAGAATGTGTAGAAAGAAAAATCAAGATTGTTCAAAAAATATCAATGTTGCAGAAGAAAAATGTGAAAATAAATAATTTGGTGGTACAGTTAAAGTGAAAACGATAATCTGAACATTCATCAAAAAGAGTGAGATAAAGCTGTAAGACAGATAATGGCAACAATTTTTGAGAAATAGTAAAATAAACGTAGTGTGTACTCTAGATTAGGATTAGGGTATAATATGTCTGCATATAATTTTTGAAGCATTTAAGCTAAAACTGCCATGAAAGCAGATATCAAGATGCATCCTCAGCATCTTCAAAGAACCAAATAAAGAATGTTTTCATAAGCTATTGACATTTGCATATAAAAATATTACATAAAAACATCTTGCTTTAGCTCTGGCAGCTACAGTACCTTGAGTTAAAGGTTGTTGCACATACAGCATAATAATAGCAGCAGCAATCCCTAACATGAGTTTTTTTATAAGTGTAATTGTGTCTGCATTCCACAGTTTTAGTGTTTAGGGCAAACTGAGCACTGAGTGTACACTATTGCTTTATAAGTTCCTGAATAAGCTCCACCTTACCTTACTGGTTAATTAGCATGTACCTCTTTATGCTGTCATTAGCATAGTCTTCTGTTTGTCTTCATTTTGCAGCTCAGGACATCATGTAGAGCTGTTCAGTGAATACAAAATAGTGCACTAAGTTTAAAATAAGAATTGAATTGAAAATTTACTATGGCAGTAATGTCAGTGAGAAACACATGCCAGAGGTGTGCAGGAAATATGTAATATTGAAAATCAAAGCTGTAAGCTTGAGACAAAGTACCTTACATAAAGTCAGTTTTGAAAAGTTGTGGAAGAAACATTGCTCAAAGATGTGTAAAAAGAAAAATCAAGACTGTTCAAAAGAGTCTCAATGTTGCAGAAGATGAATCTGAAATTAAATAATTTTGTGGTACAGTTAAAGTGAAAACATTTGTTAGTCTGAACTTTCATCATAAAGAGTGAGACAAAGCTGTAAGCCAGATTATGGCATGGAATTCTGAGAAATAGTAAAACAACCTTAGCATATGCTCTAAATGGAGATACAGGGTACATTACGTCTACATATAATTCTTGAAGCATTTAAGGTAAAAAAGGCAATAAAAGCAGATACCAGAGTACATTGTCATCTTATTCAAAGAACCAAATAAAGTCTTCAAATGCTATTGCCATTTACATATAAAATATTACATAAAAGATGTTTCAAACTGTTGCTATTAAAGAAACTAATTCTCCTAATGTTTTTGGCGATTTGGCATTTGAAAAACTAGAATGATAAGTAAAAATTCCCAGTGTGAAAGCAAATGGTATTCATAATTCTGTACATATTGGAGGATAGCTGCGCAATCAGGGAATCATCATAAATATTTTACTTAACCATTCCTTCATGAATTTAACCAACATAACATTGCAAAATGAAAATGTAGTCAAGAATCAAAGAACCAGGCTTGATAATTCCCTCTGTTTTGACCAGCATGTGGCAATGGCTTTCTGGAAATTATTTTATTTAGCACAACTAATTGCAAAAGGAATATTGTCAAGGTCTAAAGTGGTAATCACTTCCATATTGTCAGCATGGATCAGACCAGTTTTAAGTACAAAGCTCCCTTAAAGATGTATCTTACTAAGCATATCAAACAATAATAAAAAACACAAAGATTTCTAAACCAGAAGATTAGATTCCAAAATTCCCTTAGCTATCAAATGGTGCTGGAAGAGCTATTCCATTATATACTGTCTTAAATATTTGAGGGGAGATGCTGTTTTGCTTATTGCAACATAAGTGTCCCTGTTGTCTTGAACCTAGTGTATCTCTAAAGTTCTGTGTCTCAAACACTAGAATCAAGGAGTTAAATCTTCATCAGCAGATAAAAAAACATGTTGTAGGGACGGATTTATAACTCAGTGCTTCTCAACCCTCTGGAACAGTTTTCTCTTTCATATTTAGCAGTACGACTCACTTTCTTACTTTAAACATACCCTGGATGGCTGAATGGGTATTCATATATTTACTCTGAGATGGAGTGCTATAGTTATCCTGAAGAAATGATGTGTGGCTTGAAGGACGGTACTGGCACATTTTAAATGGTCATTAGACAAATTGGATTTGAAATGTATGTGAATATATAAATCTAAGATCCTGATTTATTTTACAGGCTTAGAACATTTACCAGGAGAATTTCATATAAGAATAAATACTGATGTTATGCCAGTGATAAAGTCTCCATAAATACTCCAACAGAAATGCCAGAAGATCTCAGGAATATAAATGAGCAGAAATCAAATACATCAGAAAAAAATCTGGAATAATTAAGAAACAGCTACTGCCAATTAAATAAATGAATATTATGGTTACTGCAGTAAAAGATGACAAGGCTTGCATTTATTGGATGCACACTATCAGAACATAATAGATAAAAGAAAGCATTGTCCATAGCTTACAGGCTTATAGTTGAAGAGGAGGTCTCTTCTATACCAAATACTACGTTTTTCCAGCACTAAGTGCAACCCATAAATTCTGTATGCCCCACCCACACTAAAATATGAAAAAGTGAAGAAAATATAAAGTGAATAAGTTTTAACTTTCTAATGTCTGTCTTCTGTTCTTTGCCTCTCAAACACTTCTTTTTGTTATTATTTTATTTATTTTTTTCTGTATGAAGTAATTGCTTTCCAATGCCTACCTTCCAGATTTATACATAATTACTTTTTTCCTTAGGAAGACACAGCTAGTGTGATCTCTTTTTGAGTGCAGGCAGTAATGCGATTTCCCACTTATAAGTTGTACAATCATGGAGTTAGTAGGATAACCTACAGTTGGATGAACACTGCTATCTCGGGCTTTAGTTGCCCAAAGTTCAACATGCCAATGATCGAAGTTCATCCATAGGAAATTGCAGGCAGCAAGTTCTGGTGGCAATAATGCTGATTTTGGGTGAACTTCTCCCTTCTTCAAACTGGTGTGTAAAAAGAGTTAGTGTTTATATAAGTTTGGGCGTGGGGTGCTTACCCCCCTCCCCAAACACTGAGTGGTGCATGAGGGCCTTGCTCTCCTTTAATAAAAGTTTTGAAAAGTGCTGCTTTGGCCTTTTTTTTCAATAAATGCAGTTTGAGGACTCCTGATTTTAATGCTTTCAATTTGGTTCTCTCATAGTAGAAGTGAGTTATTATATATAATTAAGGAGGTTCATGAGGCAGAGTTCTCCCACATATATGTATCATTATAGAGTTGTTTAGTTGTACTCTCTTCAGAAAAAAGTTTTCTTACTACATTTGTTGATTTAAAGCACTAAGTTGTAGATTTCATCCATATGAAGCTTTCTAAGTGCCACTGCACTGATAAATGAAGGTTTGGAAGCTGGTATGAATACAACTGACCTGCTTCTGTGAAATCAGACTCAAGAAAAGCATCTCAGGATACTGAAACACCTGCCAAACAAACTAATGGAGCAGACTATTCAGTTATATTAGATGAACTGTAAAATAAGAATAGGATGTCTAAAATGTGTAATATTTAGCTTTGGAAGGACTAAATATTATATAAAATTATCAGAGCAATTGTGCTAATACCAAAGCAAGAAACCACATCAGCATTACACAGTTATCTGAAAATTATGCAGCATATTTAGTGTCTGGACCTGATATGTTTAGATATACTTCTTTTATTTTGCACTAGAACTTTGAAATATAGTGGAATCTTTAGATTTATGATGGTGTTCTTTTAAAAACTGAAATCTGTATGGCATGTGTCGGCAAGGTCTTGCACCACTGTTTTTTTTTCTGTCAGGTAATTTCTAGAGTACATAAATAAAGGCAAAAAAAACACTTTGAGGTAAAAAAAGATGTGATTATTTTACTATAGCAGTCTTATCCTGCTACAAACTACAACTCTCCTCTGAATCTGATTGTGCCAAAAAGCTGGATCACAGCACACTCTTTTGCTCTTATTAATAAAAGCTGCACTTCACCTGCTCACTTTTCATCCATAGAGGTACTAGTAACCATGGAACTGCATGGCTGTAAATTCAGTAGATACCCATTAAAGATTTTTTCAAGCAAGGAATTTGCAGTTGTCTTCTACCCTTCAAATATAAACATGTAGAAATTGACATTAAATTCACTTCTATATTTGCAGTTTCAAATAAATAAAATTTAGTTTGCATATTAGGAAGGGGCAGACCTCTATAATTTAATTATGTTTTGGTACTCACTTTTATTGCCTGACTGGAAAGAAAGAAAGAAAGAAAGAAAGAAAGAAAGAAAGAAAGAAAGAAAGAAAGAAAGAAAGAAAGAAATGTTGGATATTTCATACTTTGAAGTTTGCATCTCAGCAAAGTATTTGTTTTTAGTAAAAAAAATGCTCTGCACCACTTTCATATATCAGAACATTTATGTTCAGAACCCATTCACACCTTTAATGCTTTTAACATATATGAATACATCATTTTGTCAAATAGCACATTTATTACTTTTCCAGAGGAGTGTAATTTTAAAACTACCAAGGGACATACATTTTAATTCTAATTGGCCAGATCATGCTTAGGACTATGAGATCCTCTACATTGTTGATAACTTAATCACTTATTTAGTATAAATTAATTCTGTGTTTTAGAACATTTTACTTTGCTTTCTGTTTAGCTTATTAGTTTTTTATCTTTATGTTTTAATATGCATGAAATAGTAACTGTTCTAACCAGTCAAATAATGTAATGTATTATTTCCATATTATAATTGTTAATGTAAGCATTTGCCAATTGTAATATTTTTATACCATGCCACAATTTGTATTCTATACTGTTTTTTTATGACTTAGTCTAGTTAACATGTTGGCTCAGCTAGATGAATTAGATACTTTGTGAATGTGTTAAGTTTTATTGCACATCCATGAACTATTACAACTAATATAGAAAACAATAATGTTTTTAAGCAAATTATGTCAACAAATCAGTTACTGCCATTCAAACAGCTTAATAATCAGCACCATTAAAATTATATAGTAAATTTTAGACTTTTCAGTACTGCAGAGTGGAGTCTATGTAAGGGCTAAGTTATTCAATGCACAGATTTCTCATGTTTACATTTTATTTAATTTCAAACTAAGCAGTTAAGAGAATAAACTGAAAGACATCTAAATGATATAATGCATGTAACATTTCTATAATTTATCAGGTCACAAGCCTTACCCTGCTGTGAAGGGAGAATCTCATGGTGTGTAATTATAAACCAATATTCACTTTCTGTCACCATAACATGAGATATACAGTCAAGTGCCTTTACGCATCAAGATAATAACATGGTGACACACCAATAATTATGACACTACTGGGGTGTCTTTGTGTTGTATTAGATGCTCTGATTCAAAATGTTGCAACAAAACAATGCCATGTGATTTTCAATAAAATGGTATCTGAGATTAACATTCATTAGAGAAAGCAAATCCATTTTTATCAGGGGCTATGCATCGTGGGTAACAGAAGGAAACAAGAAAGAAATGTAATGAAGAGAAATTCACTTTTAAGTTGTAGTTCCTTCTGTTAGGTTTAATATTATTATAATAGGAAAATGCATTTTCAACAATTTAGTATAAAACAACATTCAGTTAAGTACCCTATTAGCTGTAGCTTCTTAATGCTAATTAATTTTCTGAATTCATCTGAAAAGATATATAATTATGGTCTTTAAAGATCTTTACTCAGAGTGAAGAAATTACATTGGCTTGTCCATTAGTATATATCCTACTGTGTTTTATTTTTTACTTTTCAATTACTAATGTAAAGAGTCAAAATAACACAATTTTCTATAAGCCCATTATTCTCCAAGAAGGCAATTGTGCAGATGGTTTTCTGCATACACAACATGATTTAATGTTAACAGCAGAGTTTAACTTTAGTGTTGTTAAAATAATGTTCATCGTAGATGCAGCACCACACTTTTATTACTGTCATTTTTCAATATGCCTGTCTTTGATGACCATTTGAAGAACACTATGACATGCACAAATAGCTGCCATTAATACAAACACACAGACATTTTACAAGATGTTGTGAACATTTTTGCTCATTTTGAATGACTTCTTAAACTAATTGTCTCATTTCAACCAAGTCAAGTTATTTTTCAGACATTTTGCCCGCTGACCTGAGAATTCTTATATGCACGGTAAAAAGTAATATTTTAAGGAATCTATTAACATGTTAGATAATTCCATACTGCAGTGTGGATAACCATATCATGTTTAAAAATAACTCTATAGAAAAGAAGGACATAGAAAAATGTTGCATGTATCAAGAAACACACTTAAAAAACAAAATGACAAACAGTTCAGCAAAACTGGCATGCACATCCAAATAAAGATCTATTTTATTGCATAGAAAAGATCAAGAATGTGAAAGAGGTACTGAATTCTTGTTAGATTATCAGAAAGAGGAAGAATTGTCTGTACATCAAACATACTGGACTATAACTTCAAGAAGGCAGTTAACCTTAAACAGAGGTAGTAGTCTTCTGATAGCTGTTTACCTCTCCCACATATCATTAACTGAATTAAATTCTTATATGCTATATAAGATTTATCACCTTTTTAAAATAAACCTGAAAATACTACAATGCAGGAGGCTATGTCAAGCCCTAAGCAGACTAATAGCATAATCGACACTATGAATAACACTTAAGACATTATATTCATTTCAGATGCATTGATTCTACATTTCCCGGACAGTAATAATTTAAATTAAAACACTAAATCATCCAGGACCCGATCCTTAATAAAATGTAAGGTATACTGTCTTATGATGTTAGAGGTTATGATTGAGCAACCATGTTTAAATAGTTAACAGTATGATCAGGGGAAAACACATGTCTATCCTTATTCATTTTGTAATTAGAAATCCACTATATTCTGTGGTTAAAATGCATGAATAGGCAATGGATGCAGCTGCAAAACTCGGACTGAATAAAATACTGTCCTCATAAAGTAATAACGAAACTGGGACCTTCCCTACTGTCACTGGGATAACTGTATCAACTTTTTGTTTATGCTGGGAATGAGTGGCTGTAAAATAAGGTATACAGAAAAGGGAAAATAGTCATGTCCATTTAGGTCCCCACTTGAAGATGGAAAGTCTTGGAAAATATCCTTTTTTACTCTAATTTGTAGCCACTTGGAATATGTAGAAGCCTCAGAACTTAGTAGAACCCATATTTTCCTATACCATAAGCAAGAATGTCAGCTCTAGCCATTCAGATGATTTTTCAGCATCCAGGCCTACCAGGAACCTGAAGCCATAGGCCAACATTCCCTCTGACAGGGTGTATATTACCACACAGATGCATAATGGCTTCTGCAGGAGAAAAAATAATGCCAGCCTGTTTCATACTAAATTTTCTTTGCACATCTCTGATCAAGTTGACTGATAAACAGCTTCACCAGAATGATTTTCTATAGATTAGTCAGAAAGAGGGACTGGACAGTAACAATGGTTAGTATCTGTGAAGGCTAGCCACAACCATATAATAGGCCATTCTATAACTACATGTGTTGGGTAAGTCAAGTGAACAGATACAGTCTTCACACCTCATTTCTGAGGTCATTAGATCCTTGGGCCCTACTCCAACCTTACGGTCTAAATAGCAGCTTACAATTCTTCTACAACCAATGGGACAAGGTTTTTTCCTCAGTCATGAAATGTAACCCTGACTCTGGAACATTCTTGTGGAGGTGTCTTATGAGAATGCTTCTGTAAGGTGTGAGTACAATGTTATACAAAATTTAGCAGACTCCAGATCAGTTGCCATGTGACAGAAATTGTTATCTCCTATGTGCTTTTGCACAAGACAAAGGACAGACTTTTGGAATCTTCTGACTACAACATACTAGTTAAGGACTACCCCACATCCTCAGCATAACCTTTATAGAATGGTGTACTGCAAACTTTGAAAATAAAATTAATCTGGTAGAGATTCATCCAGTGGCAGATTGTTAAGGGGAAGTGGTTTAGAGTGGACAGCTAGAAGCATCATATACGCTGTCCTGCACATTAGGAAATCTGTTGAATGTTGCAACTGGGTAGAATACTAATTTCACTTTTATCAGCCCAGAAGGAAGATACTCAGTACAGTGCATTAAATGCTGAATGTCACTCACTTCTATTCAAACCCTAGATCAGTCAGCTAGTCTGCAACTCTTGCAAAAGTTAACATTTTATTTGTCCCTATGCAACTTTATTTATCTCCTCTCCAAAGAGGGATTCTTCACAGTCTTCTAGTCTCCAACTAAGTCCATAATAGAAGCATACCTCATTCAGTAGGCCCATCATTAAAACAATACATTTATCACCTTTCAAGTTAAATAAATCTTATCCTCACATTTGCATCTGCATTCCTAATTCTCATATCTTTGTCTTCTATTATCCACTTCATTTTTTATAGTGCCCTCATACTTGTTGCTAATTCCTCTATAATCGCCTTACTACGTTTCTACTTTGCCAAGCAATAACATTTCCATTCAGCACATAGTTCACTCTTAAGATGTTTATCAGCAGTTACATATCTTGACAAATTTGACCTTTGATTATTAGTAAATTAATTAAATGTTTCTGTCACACTAATTATATTAATATAAAAATCAAAGATGAAAATATTCAACCCTGACTACCTGTTTCACCAAGCTGGAGACCAAAGTAAAACTCTAGAGTCCACACAAAATATATGTAGTAATGAATAAAGATAGGAAACAGCGTATACATTTTACTTCCATCTCTGTAGAAATGTCCACAAACCCTCCTCCTTTCAGCTCATTAGATCACTTGTCATGAATGGCAAAATTTTAGCTACAGTAATTTTAATTTACCACTTTAAAGTAGATTAACATGGAGGGAGCTGCTTGCCAAGTGGCAATAGCAGTTATATAGTATAGAGTAAACTGTGATAGTATAAAGATCTCTTTGCAAGAATGTCTTTTCCATTTGGTCTTCCTGTAGATCGGTTCTAAGTTATACATATAGCACAGTACTAGTGGATGCCAGAATTTACAATATTAAGTCAATATATCCTGACAATGATTTCTTTACTCAGCTAGACAACAAATATATTGTGTTCTTCTTTGAAGTACACAGTCTCTTATAGACTTCATGCTGCTGTTGAATGCATTTTCTGCTCTGTTTTATGTATGTGTTCACATGGAACAGTGGAAAAATCAATAAGACTTGATATAAACATTCTTAACCTGATCTTTTTTTATCATTTCTGAACACAATGACAAGACTGCTTTAGCATCATTATTTGCCATTAAACCTTATCTTGCAGTTTATTTCACTTATGTACAATTGAACCACCATAGTATTTTCTACATTATTTACTTTGATATGTCACTCAACATAACTTGTTGTAACCTTTATCAGCTTTCATTCTGTGCTGAAACCTTTCAGAAAACTGGATGCCCTGGACAAAATGCTTTGAGCTGAGTCTCAGTCTAAGTGGACTTTCTGAATAAGCAGAACATTCTTATTTTTTCATGTTCCTTCAGAGTCAAATGGGAGGAAGAAATCAAAATATTTAATGTGTTTAATCTTTCATATCAGACTGAATAAATATTTCTGTGCTTGAATGTAATTTTAAAATACATCATGAGAGAAAATGTTATCACGGAAGTCATGGATGTTTTCTTTACCACAGATTAAGAGGTCAATGAATCAATGGATGAAAAGTATACTAATCAATAACTCAGGGTGAGAAACTCTAAGTCTGGTAAAGTAAGTGATTCTCTAATTAGAAACAGAATTGTGTGCTGAATTAGAGCTAATCAAGTCACAGGTAGACTGTTAATTAAAGCACAAATGACACTGGAAAAAATCCATACATTTGTGTAGAGTAAATAAACTAATATTAGACTTAAAAGAACGACTGAAGACTTAGACGTATATAAAGCATTGTGTATGAATATGAAAACGAGTTACGATAAATAGCCTAATAATAATAATACTAATAATAATAATAAAGAATCTGAAACTGCTAATGATTATGTGGCAGCAAGGATGGCACCAGTAACAAACACATAGGGCCACAATCAGTGCAAATATTGCACACTCAGACACAAGAAAACATGGTGAAAGCAAACAACTATATCAATATTTTTGGCTTTGATGAAATTGTGGACTTTTTGTAAGAGTTTGCAAAAGGTGAAAGAATTTGTAGAAAAATGGGCAGACCAAAGAAGAAATATTTATTAAAAGAGTAAAAGTGCAATCATTGAATGCTATGAATAAATTATATAATACTAGTGTTAACAGATACTACACATTATAATTAGTGTAGTATCTGTTAGCTCTAGTACTACACAAATCCTGCACATTATAATTTGTGTAATATTTGTGTAGTACTATTGCTAACAGATACTACACAAATTATAATGTGGAGCCATATGCAGGCCATTATAAATATAACAACTAGTCAGAAAAGATGAAGATTAGTGGAATGTTTATAACATTTGTATTAGACATTGGAGGTGAATGCAACTCCCTGTGTGTATGTAGATACCATAACTTGCATTTTATTTGCAAGCCATTTCAGTCTCCATATTTATATTTGTTTTATTCTGGACACAGATTGAAGTCTAAGTCTCAGTTTCGACTGAACATTGTACACAGATCTGAACAGTATAGGTTATTCCTGTAAGCTGTTCATAATATAGATTACTGCTGCAGTAGCCCTAGCTCTGTGGGTTATATCCTGCCAAGGATATAATAGCCTTCCAGCTTCCAATGCTTCAAAGCACCTTCCACACACTCAAACTGTCAAGCATATTAAGTTGAGTTGACTAAAAGACAACTTTGGGTGCCAAGATATTAGAGATTTACTGCTGCTGAAGAGTACGCGCCCCTGAGGATTTTGAGAATACGCAGCTTGTGCTGTTCCTTTACTTGCCAGATAAGTTGCCTTTGGGTAAAAACCCTTCCATTCAAATATTTTTTGTTGATTACTAATACTTTCCTCTTCGGGAATGTTATTTTAATGTATACTTGCCACAGAATCACCAATGAGTGTACAACCACCTCTGCATATGTGAAAACATATATTTATTCCACAATGGTAATAACATGAACTGTTACACGTAAGACAGTAATAAAAATAATAAAATGATAAAAACGTTAAGTGCTTTCACCCACACATAGTGAACTTCATCAGAACACAGTTAATAATATGAATACTCCTTATATTTAAAAGTTGTAGCCAAATTTAACAGCTGTTATTCTGCTTTCAGTCATTAAAATTCTTAAAGCAATATCAGCTCTTGCAATAATGATGGCTTTCCAAGCCCATCAGCCTCCAAAGTAAAACAAAACAAAACAGCACACAAACTCTGAGAACAGACTTCACAACAACAAACCATATCTATGCGTGCTGATGATAAATTTCCTACAAATAAATAAATAAATCATATCCACAGTCATAACCCTATGCAATTCAACGTTCATAAAAATATATTGTCAATATAAACATGTTGTATGTATAGAGAGTGGTCCTTTCCGTAATACTTGACACCCATATACTAATAATATTAAATACAAATATATAATCTAACTTCATAGGACCTAATAGTGACAAGATATATGATCCCTTCCATGTCGCTACAACATAGTATGTGTTGGGAAAGGTATTTACAACTACATATAAATAACTAAATGGAAACTAAAATATTTACAAAAATATTTACAAAAATGTACATGCCTGTGTGTAACCCTGAATCTACTTCTTGTGTCATAATATGCTATATCCAATAACTAATAATAACCATTAGTGAATTGGTATAAACATCTTATAAAAATGTTATAAAAACTATCTACATCGCATGTACAGTAAATAAAATGGATCCTTAAATATACTTAATTATAATGTGAACATTAAATAAAAATATGTACAAGTAACATGTAGCTGGTACCTACTTTGCATTCATCTCCAGAATGGGCTTACATGAAATGTGATCATTAAGCCCGAGTGGTGTTGCCACATCTAAGTATAACTGCCACCACACTTCCTTGAAATTTAATAACATCTTGTAATCACCCCCTCTCGGTTCCATCTTAATAATGTCTAAAATAGCAAATTTAAATTCATGTGAATCGCCCATCTTCTCAACATGTCTAAATAAGGCATTTGTAGGATCCTTCTTCCTAATATTATAAATGTGATCATATATACCCTTCCTAAAACACCTCTCAGTTTTGCCTATATAATAACCTACACATTTACTACATTTTGCCAAATAAACAACCATTTTTTTGTTACAATTTCCTTGTTTATATTTGAATCTGAGACTAAATCCATTATTACTAGTCAGTCATTCTTTTTCCAGTATGTACTTGCATTGATTGCATGTTCCACATTTTTTGGTGTGAGTTATGGTACCCTTCTCTCCACCCTTCACACCTACAGAATGTTGTTCCAAATGGTTTTTAATATTTCTCCCCATTTTGTAAACTATTCCTGGATTGGTGCCCATGATGTCTATCAAAATGGAGTCTGCTAACATCAAATGCCAGTATTTATTTAATATGTTAATCACATTATTTAATACTGGACTATACTGTAAGATAAAGGATCTCTGATGTTTGCCTAACTCACTGTCGTAATTTTTCCCAGTCTTTAAAGCTTTTTGTACTTGAATGCTAACAGCACCAGATCCTAGTAGTGGTTTAAATTCAGACATCATGCGTATAGCACAAATGTATTGTATATATTGTATATAGTTGATACATACGAAAAAGTAGTGACCAGAGAGATATATCAAATGTATAGTGAATGTAAAAAAACTAAATTTGTGAGTAACTTGACAGAAGAAGAAAGTAAGACTCTAAAGGCACTACAATTGGACTCCAGTATTAGGGTGATGAAACCGGATAAGGGGGGTGGGGTAGTTATTTATGATAGTATTGAATACACTAAGAAAATGTATGATATTCGCTATTTTTCAGGCAACTATTGAACCTATTTTGATTAATGAAATAAACATTGCATATCAAAGAATAGATTCATATATTGAGGAATTTCACATTGATGGTAGAATAACTAGTGACATTTATAACTATTTGAGGGTGAAACATCCCAGATTGGCTATCTTGATGGACATAGCAAAAGTGCACAAGGACACACAAGATCCCCCTTTTCAACCTATTGTTTTGGGCAGCAAATCCAAAACATTTCTCATTGGTAAATTGATAGACATGTGGTTAAAACATGTCTATAATAAAATACCTCATATGGTGAAAGATTCTTGGGAATTTTTCAGTATATACCCTGTAGATGCTTGGGAAGAGGGATCCATGTTCGTCACTATAGATGTCATAGACCTCTTCTCATGCATCCCCAAACAGGCAGGTTTAGAAGCCTTTTGTAACAGCATTAAACACACAAACCTGAAATGGGATGAAGTATCCCGAATCTTAGAATGTATGTCTATAGTGTTAGACAACAATTTTATATACTTTGAGGGTGAGCACTTCCGGCAGACCATGGGGGTAGCAATGGGGGCGGCTTGCGCTCCCATATTTGCCAACCTGGTCATGCTGGATTGGGAGGATACAACTTTATTTCCCAGTGCACACTATAAGAGCATTAACACTATTCAAGATTCTTGGATGACATACACATAATATGGGATGACAGTTTGGATAAATTTGAAGCTTTTATTCAATTTTTGAATAGCAGCAGTGATTTTCTCAAATTTACATATTCTTACAACTATGAGGGAATTGCACATCTTGATACTTATATTTATAATCAGGAAGGTGGATTGAAATCCAGAATTCATAGGAAAAGTACTTTTCCCAATGACTACTTGGAATATGGTAGTTGCCATCCAGAAAAGCTTAAATACAGCATATTTAAAGGACAATGCATTTGTGCTATACGCATGACGTCTGACTATAACAAAATGGTGGAAGAAATTAAATTTATAACAGGCTTATTTCAAGAGAGGGGATACCCACTGAAAATGATGCAGGATGTGGGACAATATATTATACAAGAATGGGAAAAAATTTAAACCACTACTAGGATCTGAGGGAGGAGGAAGACTTGGCAGTACAGATAAGCGTAGAGTCATCAGCATATTGTATACAGGAGGTTTGATGGAAAAGCAGTGTGGAGATCATTAATGAAAATGGAAAAAAGAAGAGGTCCTAGGATAGAGCCTTGGGGTACTCCAGTGTCCACTGGGAGGGGTGGGGATAGTTTATTGTCCCAGAGTACTGCTTGTTTTCTGTTTTCAAGATAGGATTTAAACCAAAGGATTGCTTGTTGGTCAAGATATTGGGCTTTTAGTGCTTTGATAAGTAGGTTATGATTAACCATGTCGAAGGCTTTTGATAGGTCGATAAATAGAGCAGATGAGAGAGAGTTGTTGTTTTAATTCTTGTTAATACAGTCAGTAAAAGTTAGCAGGGCAGATGTAGTGCTATGAAAGGGCCTAAAACCGTGTTGGCAATTAGCAAGCAAGTTATTGTGGAGAAGGTGCTGAAGTAGTTGATGGTGGATACATTTTCCATGATTTTAGCTAAAGGGGAGAGTAAAGCAATTGGACGGTAGCTGGAGATATCAGTAGATTTACCTCCTTTGTGTAAGGGGATTATATGGGAGATTTTCCATAAGGAAGGGATGTAACCTTCTGAGATAGTTCTGTTAATAAGGATAGAAATAAGGTATGCGATGGCTTTAGCAGCAATTTGAAGGTATTCTGCTAGGAGACAGTCAGCAGAAGGGGTGCAGGGTTTAAGTTTTTGAAGGAGTTTGTAGATAAAGGCAGTTGGTACTGGTTGTAAATGAAAGGGGGGCAGAGAATCGTTGGTATGTTGTGTAGGAGTGGGGGTAGGGGGTGATAGTGTTTTAGTAAGGGTTTGAATGGCTTCAATGAAGTAGTTGTTAAAAGCATTTGTTATTTGCAGAGGGTTGTTATGGGGGATAGAGCTGGGAGAAGGAGTTCTAGCCTGGCTTGGTTTGAGAAGTTTATTAATGCCAGACCAAAACTTTTGAGGATTTTTAGAGTTTGAATGTTGAAGATGGGAATAATAGTTCTTTTTATCTAAGATTATCCCCGGGATTCATGAACCTTGCGCCAGGCGATAGCATAGCGTCGGCGTTATAACGCCAAATATGGCTGCTGAGCGATTCAGGTATGAATGAATTCCACGTGCACTACCGGCGTGCGCCGGACCGTCTCCGCCCCCGGCGTAGGTATGCAAAACACACTGTGTGCGGTATTGCACCATGCAAATGAGGGCAAATAGCGATCCACGAAGTGGCGCAGGCGTAGCGGAAGGGCACGGCAATGTAAACCAAAAAAAAACGGTTTACATTTACCCAAACATACCGGAGGAGTAACGGAAGGCTGTCAAAGTCAGGTATCATATAGGTGCAATATGGCAATGTGGAAAGGTACCGAGAATGTCCAAAGACAATATGCACAAAATGTAAAAAATGACATAAATGGCACGTCGTAGAAAGAACAGCAGACCCCCGGGATATGTGCACAGAAGTTGCAAAGCAATGAAATAATATGACAATGTCCTAAAAGAGCAGTATAACACACATAAGCTGCACAGCCACCACACACCATAGTATGTATGTAAAGCTGCAGCCCCAGCGCAATGGTTGTCAAGGAGTGGTGTCGGTGTTCGGCGCCGTAACCATGTATTAGTAGTCAATTCCATGCAAATGAGGCAGATAATAGTGAATCGCAAAAACGGCACCGGTGTAAGGATGGAGCAAATGGCGTAGCGGTACTACACCGAGGAGTGGCTTACACGAGATACATGTCAACCACAGAGGGGTGTGCCACTGTAGGAGGAAGGATATTGGAGGTCAGCAAATCTGGGCTGTACAATGCACATCACAGCATCAGGACTGGCGTGTTAGGAAATAGATGCGCTGAGAGTACAGAATGCGCGTACAGATGCATGTGCACAAGGATGACTACGTTCCCTAAACCAGTCATGTGACGGCCTCACCGTCAACAACCACGGATATAGGAAGGTAATGCGGAGAATACGAGGAAATGCGGAAGCAGTGTAAATGGAGCCGTAATGAGCAATCAACAGCAATCAATGCAGGAAGGGCAAACGCCGGCAGCTGATAACTATGCATGCAGACTCCTGCATAACGGAAAGGGAGGCATATGAATGCAAAGATAGTAGGGGATGTAGTAGAAATGCAAAGAGCAAAAAACCGAAATAGCACAGCCAAGTACAGAGGTAGCATAACTGCGGCTGCAGATAAAATGCATCATATGCCATGTGCCTGCAGGATGCAGTAATGTAAGATGCAAGGCCAAGGCAATGCAGGCAACTGTAATGTAACACTACAGGCAGTACCGTTGCAGTTGCAACCGTAAAACCACGGAAATAATCCATGGATACGGCTGCACAGACACACCCAATTACATCACCGGGTACACAGCACAACAGTACTAAATGTGAATGCACACAACACACAGCGCGATTTCCCAAACGCCGCACCGTAGGGTGTAAACAGACGGGGAACTTTTAATATGTATATGCTGGGTGCTGCCGTGGCCGTGATGCATAGGTATGTGGCAGAGACAGACGGAGTTGCGGAGGGTGGTGCCGACAACTACCGTAGGCCTCACAGGAGAAGGAGAGTGTTCAGCCCAAGGGTGACCTACCAGGGCTGCGAGACCTGGAGATAGTAGAGCTACAGGGTGGACAGGGACACGTTACAGCAAATAGTGGAGCTGTGCCGCGCCTGAGAACAAGAGACAACAGAGGGCCATCCCAGTGGACACAAAGGTATGTGTGAACTTGCGAATACTGGCTACAGGTACCTTTCAAAGGCCCACCGGGGACATAATGGGCATCTCACAGGCATCAGCATCCAGGGTACTACACCAGTTCCTGGATGCCATGTTACCACATGCCCATGAGCACATAAATTTCCCCACATCTCAGGAGGAGTTGCCTAGCAATATGCGCCGCTTCCACCGTGTGGCACAATACCGGGAGGTCCTGCGTGCGATAGACTGTACGCACATAGAAATTAAGCCACCACCCGCACAGCAGGGTAGACGCTACATAAACCGCAAGGGATACCCCTCCATCAATTGCCAGGTCGTGTGCAATGCGCAGGGCATTATAATGGATGTGTGTGCTGGCAGCCCTGGAAGCTACCACGACTCCCATATCTGGCATGCCTCACAGCTATACCAGGTATTCGCCAGGGGACATCACACAAGGTCACCTTGTGGGGATGCTGGCTACGCACTGGAGCCGTGGTTGATGACACCCATCAGAAATGCACACACACACATGCAAGAACGCCATAATGAGGCACACGCACAAGCGAGAATAATCATAGGCGTGTTTGGGATGTTGAAATCACGGTTTCGGTGCTTGGATACATCCGGTGGAGCCTTGCAGTACTCTCCAGGCACAAGTGCCCACATATTCATAGTATGTTGTATGCTACACAATATGATTCTGCGGAAACAGCTGCTGCAGGGACATAATGCCGGAGGGTCACCAAGCCCGCCACAACTGCCAGGGCAAGCACAGGCACAGGGCGTTCAGCGCCATGGACACACTGAGCCAGCCCCAGTAGGTAGACAGAGGCGTACCCAATATGCCTACACCCTGGCAAAGAGGGAACGCATAGCACATACTATGACAGTGTAGGCCCCATGGACTGACACCTCCTGACCTGCACACACAGTAAAATGGATGCCACACAAACATGTCCGCCCATAATGTGTACCGTATGTGCAGACGTATGTGTGACTCCAACAAAGGCACCGCCCAAACACTGCACACCCAATAGCCAGCAGAGCATGGAACGCCAACACCTCACCACACGCCGGTTCTACAGCACACGGCGTAGCCGTATGCTGCCACTATCGCCGCAAGTCGACCACAGATGTACTCATGTGCATACACAGATACGGAAATAGATATCAGTACACATGTAGAAATATATGTACGCATACACAGATATAAAGTCCAACAGGGTAATATGGAACCCAGGGATGCAAGTTCACAGATAAGTAAGATGCGAAATCACCACATAGTAAACATAGTGACCGACAACCCGATCATCCTGGAGGGTGGGCAGAGCAGGTAACGCCAGCCATGGAAATGTTAACCTGCATCAATACATATCCGCGTGTCGGGATGGTCACCAGTCCACGGTACAGTAACGGGATACGTGTAGGGTTACCACCTGTCCCACTTAGTGAGGGACAGTCCCTGTTTGGGCAGTTGTGTCCTGCAAAAACATTGACAAAATGGCAAATGTCCTGAGATTGTAGGACAAAAATATTCCCTATATTTTCTTTATTAGTTGCATAAAGCAGTTATTTTGTAGAAGAAACATCTAAATATTATAATAAACAGAATAAGCAACTCTAATGCTACAAGTTTGTATTCTTGCAAAAAAGTGAATTTCTGTCCTTTGTACTGGCCGTGGGTATGTGTTGGCCTGCAAAATCTGACGTTTCTACAAAAAATTTCCCACTTTGGGCATTTGAAAAGGTGGCAACCCTAGATATGTGCGTGTCATATCCATAGGATATGAGTGCGGAGATACACGCCGCCACCGGCGATGCGGCCAATGTAGGTATTGTGTTCAACCGTCGGTGCGAAAGCGGAAAGCATACTAGTGAAGTGTACGACATTATGAGGAACGTACCTCATTTGGGGTGTAAAACAGTTCATGTTCCTCGCAGTTCCTCAAAGTTCCACATTGAAAATGTCTGTCAAACATCCATTGTTAGGAATGTATATAAATGACATCCTGGTAAATAGAATGTAATCATAGTAATTCATTAAAGGTTCTTCACTGTAAGTAAATCAGCAGATTATAATCAACCTATGACCTACTTAGCTGAAGTTGTCACTATGCCATTACTTATGTGTTCCACATTATGCCCATTTGTTTCACATTACTAATGTGTGTGTTCCTCACTCTGGAAATAGAAGGTTGAGAGCCATGGCGGCAATATGTGTATCGTGAGGTGAGGTTGTCGTGTGTTCCGCTGTGTGTGTGTAATGTGTGTGCCACTGTAAAATGTGTATGTAGGCGACATGTCACAGGCGGAGTGTAAAACATGCGTAGGCATACAGTACAGGAACCATGGTATGTACAGCAGTACCCACAAGGTAGTACTGACATCTCCTCAGTGGCTATGCACGTGGCGGCGTAAAAGCGATGCAAAGCGGAAATGTCCCAAAGTGTACCACAGGGTCATAGCCAACAGGAGATGCAAAGGACGCATGTACAAACCATGACCCGGGTAAATGGTAAAAAAGGCGAAAAAAGGA